>NW_021703765.1:68097115-68112154 GCF_005190385.1 Monodon monoceros
CCGCGGCCCCGCGCACGCGCCGCCGCCCCCGCCTCTTCCGCGAGAGTCGGCGGGGAGCGCGCGCCCTGCGGCCAGTACTCCTCTGCGCCCGAGCGGAGCGGCCAGGCCCGGTCCCCTCTTCGCCGGCCGACCCAGTCCCTGCGGGCACCGTCCCGCCCTCCCCTCGGGGTGGCCATGGGGGACTTCCTCTCCTCCTCCGCCTCTCCTCTTCCTCCTCTTCCTTCTTCTCCTCCCGACTTCCCGCCTGCTACTCCCTGCGCTCTCACCACCCCCTCTCCTCCGGGACCCCTGCGAGCAGGGGACGCCCTGGACCCAACGCCCACCACCCAAGGGACAGCGGGGAGGTCTCTGTGCCAGTGTCTTAAACTGGACAGTGGCCATCAGCATGCTTCAGGAGGTCTGGGGCGGCCCCAGAAATGCGCGTGCCCCACCTGTCTGCCCAGGTGATGCTGAAGCCCGTGGTCCGGGTCACCCGTGAACAGCGCCCCGCTGCCCAGACCCTAAGCCTCAGTCCTGACCCCTCCACCCCCTCCACCGCCCTGTAAACTCAGCAAAGAGAAACCTAACAGCTGGAGAAGGTTGCTTGTCTCAAGCTAATCAGGGCAAAGTGGGGTGAGAGCTCCCTCGTGGGAGCGGACCTGCCCTTTGGAGCCCACTGGTAGAGGAGCTGTCTGCCCAAGGTGGTCACCGCGCCCTTGCACGCAAAGGTTTGGGTTTGGATGTTTAAATGGTCGCTGAGAATTAGAACTAGTATTCTGGCTCTTGTGGTTTTTACCATCAAATTAGGAGAGCCCTGCTGTACGCACAGACCCACCACAAGGGTGATATAGGGAAGTGGAAAAGCCGGAGGCCAAACACCAAGGCAGGAGGGAATTTCCAGCTTCCTGATCCTCAGTCTTGGTGTCTGGTGTCACCAGTCCCCACGTGGGCCTGGGGTTTTCATTTACTTCTTATTTTTTCACAGCGGTACACACAAGTGCACGTTCAGAACGCATCACTCTGGCCGGCGTGATGTTAAGGGCATCCAGGAAATCTTAAAAAGACTTGAGCTGAGAATTAATCGGTTAAAAAGCAAATCCTTTAAATTCATCCACATAGGTCACATTGCACCAGGAACCTCAACTTCACTAGGATTTGAGTGAATGTTCTGTCAGTAGCTTACATGGTCAACAGAGTTCATCAGAAATGGTTAAGGTCAAATTTTGGACATTAAATGTAATGTCACAGCAGAAGCAGCCTGATTTGGTCACCGCAAGAACCCTGCCCTGTTTTGTTCTCTCCCTCTCCCACCGAGCCACCCCCGCCCCACCTTTTTCCCTGTATGCCTCCCATCACAATTGGCCAGTTTTACCAGATGCTTCTCAAGACCTAAGGCACAAGATTCAGTGAAGTTGTCCAGAAAAGAACAAGAAGGGTGTAAGAAGTAGGCACGTGAGTCAAAGGAGCTTGGTCAGGCAGCAGAAAGCCAAAACGACAAGGGGGCCCAAAATTCACCAATGAGACAAAGATTTGCATGAGCCAAATATCAAACTTTCATCTTCCACTCACTTTTTTTTTGCCAAAAAAACAGGAACACAGAATGTCTTGTCAAGGGTCACCCCCGGAGGAGGGGTGAGTTCCCAAAAAAGCATAATGCGTTTCTATGATTTCATTAGTACAATTTCTTTCAATATGTCTTTTTATCATCCGAGCTTTCACATAATCAGATCGTCAAATAAATACATGCTTCTGCCTACATTTTCACGGTCTTCTGAATACTGAGATTTTTAACCTTGCCTCTTTGAACCCAGTTAAGAAATTTGTTTGGTAGTGGGGGTTTTTTTCTTTCTTTTTTGCGGGAGGAAGGGGGTGGGTTGCAGCATGGGGTACTAAGTTTGCAACAAGAGACACACCTGAATTCAAATCCCTGCTCTGCTCTGACTAGCTGGGTGATCTTAGAGGTAACATATTACCTCTCCATGCTTTATTGTTTTCATCAGTACTGTGGGAATGAAGCCACTGGACCCCAGTGTTGTTGAGAAGACAAAGGAGATAACACTCATAAAAATGCACCTTGCCTGATACCCAGTAGGTCCCCAACAAAGGTCACTGCATTTCCTCTATGTATTTTGCTTCATTTTACCCTCGCCTGCTGGAGAAGATACTGATTCACAGACACCACCCTTGAAGCAGAAAGATCCCTTACCAAAAGATTATCTCCTTAGTGCATTTCTAGGAACCCAAATTGGCAAAAAAAAAAAAAAAAAAAAGACTAGCCTTTACAGACACAAGAAATGACTCTTCTAGTAAAAAGAACATAGAGTCCAAAATTGGGTCCCCTAACTGAGGCCCCTCCCCCAGTGAAGTCAGTGTGACCAGAGCACCCAGGGTGTCCTTCTTCGGTCTTCCTAGTGTGTGAATTTCGGGTGCTTGGCTCTCTCCTTTACCCTCTCACTTTCTCCACGCATTCCCCACCACCCCTTCTTTTCCTTAATGCTGAACAGCTTTTCATGTTCACTGCAAACAAAAGGCGCTAATGACAGTGATGAAGTTGTCATAACTGACCTGCTGGATCCTGTCGCTAAACACCAACGCCAGCCTGTAATCATTACGGATGAACAGAGAAAACAAATAGCAACCCATTTGTTCTCAGCCAATAATGCTCCGTTGCAAATAAGTACGTTTCTCACCCTCCCCTCCCCAAGATGATTTCAATGACTGTGGGCTCACGCTGCTTGTGATAATTGATAAAACTTCAGAGTCCCTGCAAGGTTCATAATTTTCTCTTTTCTACGGCTTCCCAAGTTCAGGGGAGGTATTGCTGAGATGGATGCATTAAAGTTTATACTCCCTGGGGTTAATTTTGATAACAGCTTCAAGGGAAGAAAGCTAACTAGAGAACTGAGTCATATTTGTTTTAGATTCTGGGCGTTACTGGGGCTTCCTACTTAATAAAGCACATGGGAAAAAAAGTCAACTCTAAGACTCCAATTAGAAGATTTTTGAGGGGGAGGGATAAATCAGGAGTTTGGGATTAACGTACACACACTAGTATATATAAAATAGATAATCCACAAGGACATACTGTATAGCACAGGGAACTCTACTCAATAATCTATAATAACCTATATGGGAAAAGAGTTCCAAAAAGAATGGATATATGTATCTGTATAACTGAATCATTTTGCTGTACACATGAAACTAACACAACATTGTAAATCAACTGTAATATAAAAAATTAAATGAAAAAAGCATTTTGGGGACCAGCAGAACGTGCCTGCACTTAATTCATTAATATCACAGTATTTAATTCAATCCCTGCTAAGAGAGACTTGGTTTTTTGGTAAACAGTCCCCTAAATATTATCACTTTGCAAGCAAACTGCACACACTTGGGGTTTGAATGGGTTTATTTCCAAACACCTCATCCTGTAAAGTCTGCAGGTGTTTGCAGCCGCGCCAGGGCCACTGTCCCAATTCACCTGTTACTTAGGTCACAATTCTGCTTATTGTCACATGCATCATAGGAACTGCTTTTCATGCTATTTTAACAGCAAAGCTTTACAAATTTTAATGGAGGTTCTGTACCTAGCACTTCATACCTTAAAAGATCTGCAAGAAGGTCTAATACCAGACCTTGGTTTACATAGCACTGAAATTACATTCAATACAGAAGGACCTTCCTTTAAATAAGTGGGTGGAAACACATTTCTCTGCAGAGGCTTCTGGTTAGTCCCTGTCTGTAGAGAAGCCTTGGAGTGATACAGTTCAGAGCCTGGGCTCAGGAGCCAGATGGCCTGGATTAGAACCCTCACGCCAGTACTTCTGAGTTGTGTGACCTTGGACAAAATGCTTAACCTCTCTGGGCCTCGGCACTCTCAATGGTATTAAATGAGATTGCTGTGAGAACAATGTTGTAACATGAAAAACACTTAAAACAGTGTCTGCTGCTCAAAAAATGTTATTGCTCTCACCCTCATCCTCATCAGAGCATCTCTGCGTCAGGCACAGCATGGTGGAAAGTGACCAGTCCCAGGAACGTAAAAGCAGCGCTGGATGTGACGCTCTGGCTTTAGCATTGCTGAATTACTGTGAGTCTCTTCAGCTTTTTAAATCTCACCTTCCACTGCCGCCTAATGAAGGGATTGAATGAGCTGGTCCCCGAGGTCCCTTCGAATTGTAAAATTCTCTGGATTTATTTAATCCTACAGTGAATCCCTTTGCGTGGTGAAGAATACTCACGCCTCTCAAATACATCTTGTGAGTGTCTGTTTGACTGTATCAGGATATACCAAGAGCATTAGTAATCACCGGTGCTACAGTGCACGGGTGAGGTGAGCAATCAATCCATCGGCAGGTTTCTAGAAACAAGCACATCTGTATTTTCCTCCAGTATCTGCACTCAGCACACTGACCTTGCTTAATGAATATGTGTTGAATGAATAAGTGAATGAATGAATGAATGAATGGCATAAAATGTTACAGGTTGTTTGCCCCAAAGAAACTTCTATCAGAGATAATCTAAAGGAAGGGGGGAAATGCTGTTGAAAACCACAAGTACCTAATAAAGAGGGTGCTTCCTGGTAAAGGTAACCACCAGGTCCCTGCTGGTTCTTCGTGCTGCTAATGGCCAAGAAAGCCTCTCCAGCCTGTAAGAGCCTTGGTGCCCCTGGACCTTGCAAAGGTGGGTCTGAGAACTTTAGGCCTGGGACGGAGAGAACTAAATCCCCTTGCCTAACTCTGTTGGCAAAGTCCTCCAAAGGACTTGGAGGAGAACTTGAAAGAGGACTAAGAGAGAGAAAGCAATGAGATGACCCAAGGCCAGGCACTCCATGGTGTGAGGGGCCAGAGAAAAACCCCCAGAGGTAGGGGGCGGGGCAGAGAACTTCGGGAATAGGAGGTCTGTTCTGTTTTCTGTGCTGTTTTAAGTTTGCTGTTCTGCACAACAATGTCATGCCTTTCCAGTGATCCTTGCAACTTCATGGCTTGTATCTATGGGTGCTTTGATGGCGGGTTGCAGGCAAGGTTGGGAGCCAGGGCCCACACTGGGATCAATGCCAGTGATAAAGGAACAGTGGTAAGGCCAACAGAACAAGAACTCAGCAGAGGCAGGAAATCAGGTCCAGCAATGACGTTGGGAAACCGGGCTGCCCAGACTCCTCAGACACCCAGGGCAGGCCTTGGCTTTTCCATGGGTCTGGAAAGGCCATCTTGTCTCCCTCTCAGGATGGGAGAAGATGACCTCTGGATATGTAAATCACAAGAGGCCAGAACTTTACTGCATTGCCAAGTCCCTTCTGGCCCTTAACCTGGTGGCCTTCCCTTTAAGATTCTTTCTGTTCAGCTGGGAAATCATATATCGATCCAAGAACAGCCACCACTCAAGGGGAAGGCGGGGTGGGGCAGGGAAGGATTGGGAGTTTGGGATTAGCGGATGCAAACTAATATTTATAGAATGGATAAACAAGGGCCTACTGTATAGCACAGGGAACTATATTCAATATCCTGTGATAAACCATAATGGAAGAGAATATACAGATGTATAACTGAGTCACTTTGCTGTACAGCAGAAATTAACACAACATTGTAAATTAACTATACTTCAATAAAATAAATTTTTTAAATAAATTATTTATTTTTGACTGCGTTGGGTCTTTGTTGCTGTGCACGGGCTTTCTCTAGTTGCAGTGAGCGGGGGCTACTCTTCGTTGCAGTGTGTGGACTTACCGTGGTGGCTTCTCTTGTTGTGGAGCATGGCTCTAGGTGCGTGGGCTTCAGTAGTTGTGGCACGTGGGCTTCAGCAGTTGCACCACGCAGTCTCTAGAGCACAGGCTCAGTAATTGTGGCACACGGGCTTAGTTGCTCCGCAGCATGTGGCATCCTCCCGTACCAGGGCTCGAACCTGTGTCCCCTGCATCGGCAGGCAGATTCTTAACCACTGCGCCACCAGGGAAGTCCCAAAATAATTTTTTTTAAAAAAAACAAAGGCCACCACAAACCCCATTCTGCTAAGAAAAGACATATAGCTCTCCCATGCCATACCTTACAAGTCGTTTGGGGGCTAGCCAGGTGGGCCAGGGGGAGAGTATGGAGGCCAGGCCACTGCAGGGCTTCAGTGAATTTATCTCCCATCATCTCAGTGACCATCTCAACCTCCCATCTCAGCCAGTTCTGTTTCTTCTCTCCTGGTTGAAAGTAATAGCTCCCGAACTGGTCTCATTCTGTCAGAGCTCATGGGTGTAGATTCCAACAGGCCAGACTCAGTAACAAAATCCTAGGTGCCTGGGCCAGGCCTGGCATAACCCTGACCCACAAGGGAGCCACCAGAAAGGGGGTCTCCTGCTCTTAAGAGGTGCTCTAGACCAGCACTCTCAGACACTTATGTACTGAAATTGCCGAAGTACAAATTCAGATTCAGAGGTCTGGGGCAGGGCCTGAGACTCTGCATTTCCCAGAAGCTCCCGGGTGGGGTCAAAGCCGCTGAAACGTTGGAATCTTGGGTCCCACACCAAACCTACTAAAGCAGGATCAGCCCCATAACAAGATACCCAGGCGATTCCAGGGCACATTGAAGGATGAAAAGCCATGCTCTAGATCACACTGGAACCTTTAGTTCAGGCCCTGAAATAGTTCAAGCAGGCGTCACACAGGAGCATTCTGTTAGATAGAGAAAGGTCAGATCAGCTGAGCCCAAATGGACAGCTCTGGGAGAAAGGAGGAGAAGAAGGAGAAACAAGTTAGAGAGGAGAGGTCAGCAGGACAAGATTATACATGGCCTGGGAGCCACAGCGGGGAACTGAAGCTATCTTAGGGACAGTAGGAAGCCGGTGGAAGGTTTCAAAGAGAAGAGTGTCAACATCAGAGGTGCCTTTTTATAAGAGTCTGCAGGCTGGAGATACAGGACAGGTGAATGAGAGGGGACCCTGGAGTGATCTAGGGTAGCAATCCAGGAGACCTGGATGAAGGTGGCTGCGGTAGGCAGACCAGCACATCACATGTAGAGGTGCACCAGGTGTGTTACAACATGGAGGGGAGTCATCCAGGGTGATTCACAGGCCCCCGAGGCAGTAGTAAGAACAAAAGGAAAGTCCTCCTTCCCTCCTCCCTGGAAACTCTAGAACAAGTCTTTTTTTTTTTTGCGGTACGCGGGCCTCTCACTGCTGTGGCCTCTCCCGTTGCGGAGCACAGGCTCCGGACACGCAGGCTCAGCGGCCATGGCTCACGGGCCCAGCCGCTCCGCAGCATGTGGGATCTTCCCTGACCGGGGCACGAATCCGTGTCCCCTGCATCGGCAGGCGGACTCTCAACCACTGCGCCACCAGGGAAGCCCCGAGAACAAGTCTTTTATTCCTCATCCAGAAGATGCCCACAGCTTGCCAACTATTCATCCTGCTTCCAAACCCTCCCTCCTTCGATCCATCTGACACTTCCCTGCTTCTGCTCAAGAAGCTTTGATAGCTCCCCACTGCCTACCAAATTATCTTCAAACTCCTCTCTGCCTTCTCTTTCTGCCTGATCCGTGCCACATTTGTTCTTGCTTTCATTCATTCAACAAATACTTACTGAGTACCTTCAACGTGGCAGGCAGTAAAAAGAAATCACGCATCTGCTGAGACACAGAATCACTCCAGGAGGTTTATAGCCACACATTTGGAAATGCTCTTCCAAATAAGCCACTTTGGCTATATAAAATAGAAATAGTAATAATGGGTAACACTTATTAAGAGCTTACTGTGTGCCAACTATCACATTGAACACTTTGTGTGACTATCTCATTAAATCTTCCCCAAATGCTCATGATGGAGATGGTTGGTCTCATTTTAAACATAAGAAAAATTTGGAGTCACTTGCGAAATAAGTACAATAACTAAATTAATAGGATTTGAATCCAGGCAGTCTGAGCCTAGAGTTTGTTTTTTGGTTTTGTTTTGTGTTTTGTTTTTGTTTTGCTACATTAACTAGAGAATGTACTGTTGTGGGTCAAGGTGAAAGAAAAATTACATGCTTTGAAATGTTCATAGCTTATTTAAGTCTGGAGAGGATGTCTTATTTTTTTAATTGGAGTATAATTGATATACAATGTCATATTAGTTTCAGGTGTACATCATAGTGATTGGATATTTATATACATTAAGAAATGGTCACATGGTAAGTCTAGCTACCATTTTAGTCTGAGGCCAGAGGTTGGTCCCCTGATTCCTGTCTTCTAAATGTACTTATACTCTAAGTCATGGGGCTGCTGGGTCAAACAAAATAACGTAGTACATGTTCAAGTGTGCAATAAGCTATAAAAATCCCATTCAAATGTGCTTTCCAACTCACTTCCTGCTACTCACTGAGCCCGGATCACTCTGGCCAAACCAAGTCTAGCTTTGGAGGCTTTTACCCCTTGTCCCTTTGCCTGGAACCCTCTCCTTCGAGGTCTTTTCTGGGCCCCCCATTACTCAATTCTCTGCTCAAATGGCAACCCTGGCATCTCTCTGAGAGAGACTCCACTTAGTCTCTTCTGAGCAATAAGAAGAGCTGTCAAGGAGTCTTTCCTGGGGCTCCCTCCATTTCCCAAGCCCTTTTCTCCTTTCTTTCCCCTTTCTCTCTTCCTCTCCTCTTCCTCCCATCTCCCCCTGACCCTTTAGTCCTTCAGGCACAAATACCCCGCTCTACTTCTCCATGCTCCTCCTTAATCAAAATCTGAACCTCTCCAGCCCCAAAGCTCTCTTTCCTGTTACTGTGACCAGCCAATGTCACCCCCTGCCATGCCAACCTTACGACCTTCTTGGCCAGCATCACCAAACCTGACCCCTCTGAGAGCAGACATCTGTCCCCTAGAGGGAATCATAATCCAGCCACCATAAACACCAGAGCAAAAGTGATAATTATCAGAAGATGAGGAAAGCTCCTCTCCTAGTCTCTGGGAAGCCAATCAAAATCTCAGAATAAAAAGTTACATTTAAAAAATTACATTGATCTCCATTCATTCATTTGTTCATAGATTTCTTCACTCCATCAATCACTTAGCAAATTTTTTATTTTTTATTTTTTTTTTGCAGTACGCGGGCCTCTCACCGCTGTGGCCCCTGTGCACTGCAGAGCACAGGCTCCGGACGTGCAGGCCCAGCGGCCATGGCTCACCGGCCCAGCCGCTCCGCGGCATGTGGGATCCTCCCGGACCAGGGCACAAACCCGTGTCCCCTGCATCGGCAGGCGGACTCCAAACCACTGCGCCACCAGGGAAGCCCTAGTCAGCAAATTTTTATTGTGGGCCCTGGGATGATAGTGGGAGCAGGTAGTACCTCCTACCTTCACAGAATAACTTTCTAGCAGGGGCACTTCACTGGCAGTTCATTGATTGTTTCATTGAAATCATGTTATGTGCCAGAAGGATACAGGGGTATGAGAGTGCCTACAGCAGGGACCTTCCAATCAGGTATGGATCCAGGAGGGCTTCTCCGAGGAGGTGACATGTAACCTGAGAACTGAAGGATGAGCAGAAAGGGGGAGGGCATGGCTACCAGGTGGAGGATGCAGGCTGGGGAAAGGACACGAGCAGAAAGAACATGGATGGAGAACAAGGGCTGTGAGGTGAGCCCTGAGACAGGGCAGAAGTTAGACCCTGCAGGGCCATGGAGCACACACTTCGTCCCGGGAGCAAGGGGGAGCCATGGACAGAGTCAAACAGGGATGTGACGTGATCCAGTTGACCATGTGAATGAGAGCTCTGGCAGCTCTCTGGTTAATGACCTTCCCCTTCCTTTACCACAGTCCCCAAAAAGTCATGTGTAGGGGTTGGGGTCGGGGGGGAGGCTGGGTTTTTCTGGAGGACTTTCCTTATAAACTGCTTTAAATAGGAATGAGATAGCAAACAAGTGATAACTCCATCCATCCAAGCCTTAATATTTCTAAACAAATAAGAGTGATGGGCAAAGAAATGTCTGTTTTGCCTCCTCCTCTGAAGTGCCAGGGACTAGTGTGTATTATGCAAACAGATGCTACGTGCAAATGGTAACTTGTGGGGCTAATCAGCCAGGGCCAAAGTTCTGCGGGGTCACTGCAGGATCTGGGTGCTAGGGCTGTATCTGACAGAAGCTGTCCTCTCCCCTATGCTCACCCACCTTTGTTGCCCCATCAGTTCAGTTGCCATCCGTGTGGACACCCAGCACACGATTAAGAAACTTCTCCAGTGGAGCCCTTGCTCAAGAAATGTTGCCACAACTGACAGCCCACTTGGGAGTCATTACGACCCAACAAATGTGCAAGAGAGAAAGTGATCTCCCACGACTGTGGAATTACAGTCCAGACATCGTGGGATGTTTGAGTCCAAAGGCCTTCATCAGCTGGTCATGAGTTATAGGACTTAAGCATCTACATAAGGAGGTTTCTTTCCCATCCAGGAATGATGCGGTTGTCTATTACCAGCACTTAAATTGGATAAGATCTGCTGGCTGATCAGCTTAGATTTCTTTATTGCATTCTGTATCTCCATGCAGAGACAAGGCTTTTGTACTAGTTATCACTGTGTAGCAATACTACACGTTTAGCATCTCAAAGACCCTGCAGGTAAGGACTCTGGTTATGACTTAATGGGGTCCTCTGTTCAGGATCTCACAGGGATGCGATCAACTGTCAGCCAGGGCTGCAATTTCATCTGAGGCTCGACTGGGGAAGGATCTGCTTCACGTTTACGTGGGTGCTGCCAATATTTCGTTCCTAATGGCCTGTTGGATTTAGGACCTTGGATTCTTGCTGACTGTTGACCAGAGGCTGCCCCTGGCTCCTGGAAGCTGCACTCAGAGGCTTGCTACACAGGTCTCCCCAACACGACCACGTACTTCATCAAATCAGCTCACAATGAGCATTATAACCTTACACGTCCCATCCCCTTTTCATATTATGCTGGTTAAAAACCAGCTGCGTGTCTCACCCACGCTCCAGGAGAGGGAGTTATACAAGGGTGTGGGAGGTGGGATCACAGGGGGTCACCCTAGAGTCTGCCCACTGTAACTTTGGGAATCTTTCCTCCATTGAAGAGAACAAAATCCTTGGTCACTGGTTCAAGTAACCTGCTATTTGTTTTTAAAAAATTATGTGGTTTTTAAACTAAATAATTAACTTTATTCTTTGAATGATGAAAAACAATTAGTTATATCACCATAGTCTACAGGGAAATATAAGACTGAATGAGGGTACAGGCACAAACTTAATGAAATAATACAATCACACCATGGGGACTGTGCCCCAAAGTACCCCAAATTAAACACTAACTTGATTGGTTGACCATGGGATAACCAGCAGGAACCAAGACCAGGGTGTTAGGTACACAGTTTGAATCTCACCTTTATTATACACTAGCCAAGTGCCCTAAGACAAGTGTTCTACCTCCCAAGGCCTCTGGTTCTTTATTCAGAAAGTGAGAACAGGGCTTCCCTGGTGGCGCAGTGGTTGAGAGTCCACCTGCCGATGCAGGGGACACGGGTTCGTGCCCCCGTCTGGGAAGATCCCACATGCCGTGGAGTGGCTGGGCCCGTGAGCCATGGCCGCTGAGCCTGCGCGTCCGGAGCCTGTGCTCCGCAACGGGAGAGGCCACAACAGTGAGAGGCCCGCCTACCACAAAAAAAAAAAGAAAGTGAGAACAATAATACACTTGTCATAAAGATCTGGGAAAATCCATATAATATAACATGTAATGATGTATGTAACAGAGTTTTAAGTTGGAATGACTCAAATAAAAAATACAAACAAAACCAAATGTTGACAAGGATGTAGACCATATGGCGCTCTTACGTACTGTTGGTATGAGTGTAAACTGGATTGACCATTTTGGAAAATTGTTTGGTGGTTTTTGCTCAAACTAAATACATGTTTACCATGTCTGAGGAATTTTACTCCAAGATATACATATCCTGCAGAAAAAGGAGTGCTTCTGTATACCTAAAAAACCTGTACACGAATGTTCACAGCAGCTCTATTCACAGCCAAAACGGAAACCACTCAGACATCCATCAGCTATCAAAACGATACACTGTAGCATGTTCATACAATGGAATACTACACAGCCAGGAAGAAAAGCACAAACCACGACTGCCTGTGCAACATGGATAAATCATATCAACGTACTGTCAAGTTATAGAGGCCAGACACACAAGAATACACATGGTATAAGACCATTTATAAGAAATTGAGGGACTTCCCCAGCGGTCCAGTGGTTAAGACTTCACCTTCCAATGCAGGGGGTAAGGGTTCAATCCCTGGTCAGGGAACTAAGATCCCACATGCCGCAGGGTGCGGCCAAAAATTGAAAAAAAAAAAAAAAAGAAAGAAAAAAATTGAAAAATAGACAAAATTAATAGATGTTGATAGGGGTCAGAATAGGGTTCCCTTTGGCGGGGATTGATTAGGAGAGGAAGGAAGGAGCCTTCTGGAGGCTGGAAATGTTTTATATCTTAATCTAGTTGTTATTTACTTGATCGAAGTAAATTAAAATAAAGTGTTTGGTGTTGATCTCCTAACTCTTCCTGGCAGCAGGCTGCCTTGATTGCCCCACCCCGGGCATCAGGAGAGAGGGCATCCATCTTTCCCCAGCCCAAGGGCTCTGCAGATGTCGATATTGACCAGTGACGCAACCTGGGTGTGCGACTATGTTATTTACTACCTACATGGATTCAATCACAGGCAGATGGCAATGTGCATCCTGCATCCTGCTTAGAGTTCTCAAATGCAAAACAAACAAAAATCTCTCCTTCCTCTGCTCTCTCTCTTCCCATCACAGAGGATCTTGCCCATGGCATCCCACTTGGGACCCTCTCAGGTCTCTGCAGCTGCTTCTTTCTCATTATCTTGTGACAGCAACACTGGGGAGATTTGGGGTCCTGAGCCTCCATAGTTAGAATCTGAGCAGCCCTTCCTAGTAAAAACCCTATTGCCGGTTTTCTTCCAAAAGTGTGCAAATTGTATCATGCTGCGTGACCACAACGATGTTAACGACAGATGTTTCCCCTTCCATGTCTCACTGACGGCAGCAGGTGTTAAAACAACTTGGTTTCATTATACTCGTCTTGGGGCAGGACCTTCGGCAGAGGGCTGCTTTCCCCCACTTAACATCTATCTACTCATTTCTACCATATTATTAAACCTCTTTCAAAATTTTCTTTTACCCTTCAATACTTAGCACGCTGTAAGCACTCAGTAAGTGGGAGCGATTATCACTCCTTGGCAAATACAAGCATTGCAGTCAGAAGAGAAGTGAGCCCCACACTGGAGCAGAAATAACCCAGGCAGAGCTATGGCAGCCTTGCTGAATTTACCTTCAAGATGCTTTGACACTCTCGACTCTGATTCGAGGGACAGCAAGCAACTTTCTGATGAACTTCGCTTCCTTCCAAGACTCCTTGATTTTGAGAAGCCCTAGATCAGTGTTTTTTAATCTAGGCGACTCAAGCCCAATTGGTAGGTCATGAAATGCATTTAGACAGATGCAAACAGCATTTTCAAATATTTCAGTCAAATGGAATGGAATAAAGATCAGCAGAAAGTGAGTGGCATGGTTTTAAGCATTGTTTTGTGAAACATTTCTTTTAGAGGTGCGTGTGAGCGTGTGTGTGTGATGTGTGTGTACTGGGCTGCTTTGTAAAATGGACTTCTAACTGTGAGCCATGATCAAAGCCTTTGAAAGTCCCTGAGCCAGATAATGTATCCACAAGCATCCTGGTCACTGCAAAGATAAATTAATAAGTTGACCTCACTCAACTGACTTGTAGAATTGAGTCCCTAAACCAGGGGCTAGTCCCTGACACAATCTGTGGTCGCTCGCACCAAGATACAACCACCCCACAGGAGGCTCTGATAATGACACTCATTCTGCCCACTTCAACGTAGAATGGAAACTGCACCCACAGAGATCAATGCAAATTGTTTTAGGTGAAGACACTCTCAGACCTTTTGGGTGGATTATCAACATTCTAAAGAACAGGCTTTCAGAGTCTGGCCTTTTGAGAGATGGGTCACTCATAAGAGGCTCCATTACAGACCAAAATGAGTGTTGTGCAATTTAGAGCAAAGGCACTTAACCTCTTTGGGCTTCTGCTTTTTCGATGATGAAGTAAGGAGTAAGTGGGGCTGAAAGGGGACAAGGGAGACAGAACTTACTTTTTTCTTTTTATGCTTCTGTGTTGCTTGATTTCCAATAAGGAGGTGTTACTTTTGTGACTTTAAAATACAAGATTTACAGTTAACATAAAAGGAGAGAGCTGGGCTAGATGGTGATTTTTTAACATTGGAAATTCACATTTCCTTTTAATAAAATGGGAAGTATATGTGCTTGGGCCAACTCTGCAGAAGTTGTCCTTTCCCATGTCCATTTCAGACCAGACTCAGGTCACCTATAAGGAAGAAGAGGAGGAAGTGGGGGAAGGAGGAAGGAAAAGGAAGAGAAAGCAAAGTCAACTTGAACATACAGTCAAGGAGTGTGGATTTTACTGAAGTTTTGGTGTAGATGGGGAGGAGGGAATTACATCACACATCACACAGCAAAACTGCCCAGATACCATCTTGGGACCCAGCTGCTCTGTCTCTCTGTTCCTTGAGTACAGAGACTCAAAAGAGACTGTGGGGCTTCCCTGGTGGCGCAGTGGTTGAGAGTCCGCCTGCCGATGCAGGGGACACGGGTTTGTGCCCCGGTCCAGGACGATCCCACATGCCGCGGAGCGGCTGGGCCCATGAGCCATGGCCGCTGGGCCTGTGCGTCTGGAGCCTGTGCTCCACAACGGGAGAGGCCACAACAGTGAGAGGCCCACGTACAGCAAAAAAAAAAAAAAAAAAGAGACTATGTCTCTTTTATTCTCCGCCCCCCGCCATCCCACTCCTCTGGATTATTCTGTTAGCAATTTGGTTACGCTGGGAACCACAATTCCCAGCCTCCTCTTCTGGGTTAGAGTTGCCAAAAACTGAAGTTGTGCAGGACCAGGGAGACCCAGGTGAAGCAGCAGCCATCGAGCTCTGAAGGTTGTCTTCGGTTAGGGGAAGTGAAAGGCAGGCAGAGGCAGAGGTGAAAGGCAGGCAGAGGCAGAGG
>NW_021703765.1:68112164-68187986 GCF_005190385.1 Monodon monoceros
GGCAGAGGCAGAGGTGAAAGGCAGGCAGAGGCAGAGGTGAAAGGCAGACAGAGGCAGAGGTGCCTGCGGCGCCCAGTTCGTCCCGGCCGTGCTGATGAACAGTGATGTCAAGCCCACCTCTAGACGCTTAACTGTGAATTCACACAGGCGACAGCCACAGACTTCTGTAGACTTCCATGGACTTCGACATCAGTCCCTTTCACAGGGCCCCCGTATCAGCTTGGCCCACACCAAGCTTCCAGAATTCGCTTCAACCTCAGCTCCCATTTATGCACCTTTTCTCCCCCAGCTTCTTCCACATCCTTGTACGTTCTGATTCCTATAATGTAGACTGTAGTCCACAGCACTGCGCGTTCTGCTTCCTGACTGGCCCCTCAAAGACACACCAGGGTCTGGCCCCCCAGCCTCAAAGACAGCAGGTATAAAATGGGGCTGGAAATCTCAATGAAAAGCCAAACCCAGCAGGATCTTAATGTTGGGATAAAGAGTGTGGACTGAATCTTGAGGGCACTAGGGAGCCATAGAATGTGATACACAGGTGTGTGGCACGACTATATTTTTGTTTTCGAAACAAAGTGCTATGAGGAGAATGGATTAGTGGGGAGCCAGAGAGATTGTCAGGAGACCAGTGAAAGGGCCATCACACACGTCCCCAAGTTTTTATTTGTATCTATATAGATGGAGAAGTTGTTCAATGAAAGTTAAACTTTAATCATGGCATGAAAGGTAATAAATCACTTGTCAAGCAAATATTCACTATTTCTGGGCTACGGCTCCTCAGTGATAGGTGGATGGTCACCTCTTTTTCCATCGGGGATCTAGAACATAAGAACTCCCTGAAATAGTGACAACATGGATCAGATCAACCAATGAACCAGAAAAGATGGATGAGTAACACTGAGATGACAGACAAGAGGGGACAGTTTAAACACTAGCCATGTGGCAGCATCAGGGACCATGTTTGCAGAGGCTGGTCATCAACAACAATAAGAAAATGCTCCAAAAATGAACATTGAAAAAAAATGAAGGAGCAAGAAAATTCTCATCTCCTTTGTCATCCAACCACTGCCATTTCAGCTCTGTTCCAACAGTCATATTTCTTTTCAGTTCATCGAGAGCAGACTGTGTGCACACCAATCTCCCAAGCAGTTTCCTGAGGCTACAGCTCAATACAGCATTATCTTTCTGAGAATTAAGCCTCAAAAGAAGCACCTGCATTTTTCCTTATCCACTAGGAAAAGAGAAAAAAATGAGACACGAGGAAGAGAAAGGTGGGTTTTGACTGTATATTCTGTTTCCAGTTTTTTTTTAAAAAAGATACAGCTGCCTTGAGCATCATTCTTTGGAATTTCTGCTTTGAGGTTTACATTCAATAAAAACATTTGATGGAGAAGGGCCCCCCGAAAACCCGTAGAGGCATGTGAGTCTGAGCTAGCAGCAGAGAGAGGAGGTGGGGGAAGTTACCCAACAGCCCAGAGAAAATCATTTTCATTTCTTCTGAAATTACGGGAACTATCTTCATTCCCATCTCATAATAAGGAAGTGGAAAGAAATGATAATGTTGAACTGCAATGGCCTGGGGTGTCCTTTTGTTCCCCCAAGTGGATCGTCTCAGATTGCAGCTTGGAGGAGAGGCCCTTGTGGGTGATAAAGGCTTGGAGAGAGCAAGACCCCAAAATACCAGGCAGATGTTAAGTGATACATGCAATGGTGATTCTAATGTCAGTTCTATTATATTCTGGCAAGGATGCTTCTGGTCTTCTCTCTCTCTTTCTCTCTCTCTCTCTCTCTCTCACACACACACACACACACACATTCACACTCACATCATTCCTTTTAGAAATACTCTATGAATAAACTTGAATAACCATCACCAATCAGCAGCCTTCCCGCTGCTCCCTTTCACATGGCCCTCCCTCCTGTGAAGTCTCAATCCCCAAATCCACGACAATATCACAGGTCCCTTCCATTCCCTATCCTGCTCCAAAGGACACTGTTGCCTCCGTTTGGCTCCTAAGGTTCTGACTACTTGTTACTCAGTGCCAGGTATGGTGCCAGGTGCTGGAGTCACTGGGGCACCAGAAGAGGCAAGGGCCCTGCCCTTGGAGAATTCTTATCCTATCAGGAGACAGAGATAACAGGTGAGTAGATGAACCAGGTACTGTTAGATGGTAAAAAGTGCTGTGAAAGAACTAGATGGTGATTTGTAAAGAGTGCCAGAGAGGGAGGGACTTCCTTGGTGGCACAGTGGTTAAGAATCCGCCTGCCAATGCAGGGGACACAGGTTCCAGCCCTGGTCCGGGAAGATCCCACACGCTGCGGAGCAACGAAGCCCGTGCGCCACAACTACTGAGCCTTCACTCTAGAGCCTGCGAGCCATAACTACTGAAGCCCACGCACCTAGAGCCCGTGCTCCACAGTAAGGGGAGCCACTGCAACGAGTAGCCCCCACACCACAATGAAGAGTAGCCCCCGCTTGCCGCAACTAGAGAAAACCCGCGCACAGCAATGAAGACCCAACACAGCCAAAAATAAAAATTAATTAATTAATTAATTATTTTAAAAAAGAAAAAGAGCTCCAGAGAGGGAGACTCCCTTTAGCTGGGTGGTCAGGAAAGGTTTTTCTGAAGAGGAATTGAGACCTGCGTAGATGCCAGAAAAAGGAGAAGCCAGAAGGGCGCTCTAGGCAAAGGGAATAGCAAGTGCAAAGGTCCTAGGGTAGGAGTGAGCTCTGAGAATTTAAAGTTCAGTGAGCTAAGGGGAATGGGCGGCAGCACAGCTGATAAGATCAGAGAGGTAGGCAGGCGCCAGGTTATACAGAGTTTTATAGAATCTGTTCAATTGATGGAGAGCCATGGAGGGATTCTGCCCATGTGCAAGAAGGTCCCTATTTCTTTTTTGGAATGTTCATCATCCTTTTGCCTGAAGTCTTCAAATAATTAGACTGTCTTTGGTTATCAAGATATTTCTATGTATAGATTACTATAAATACTTTAAGTGCTAGGAATTCGTACTTGGATTCATAAGCTCTAAATTTTAGAACTAGAAGTAGTCTCTAGAGATCATCTATTTTAATGTCATTTAATATTTTACATTTTCTGATTAAATTTTTTATTTGATTATAAACGTGATAAATGCTGAATCCATTGAGAATAGCTGGGTATGACGAATGAAAATCAACTAACTGGCTTAAACCATAAAAGCTATTTATTTATTTATTTTTGGCTGTGTTGGGTCTTTGTTGCTGTGCGCAGGCTTTCTCTGGTTGCGGCGAGCAGGAGCTACTCTTTGTTGCGGTGCACGGGCTTCTCATTGCAGTGGCTTCTCTTGTTGCAAAGCACAGGCTCTAGGTGCGCGGGCTTCAGTAGTTGTGGCACATGGGCTTCAGTAGTTGTGGCTCGCGGGCTGTAGAGCACAGGCTTGGTAGTTGTGGCGCACGGGATTAGTTGCTCCGCGGCACAGGGGATCTTCCCGGACCAGGGCTCGAACCCGTGTCCCCTGCATTGGCAGGAGGATTCTTAACCACTGCGCCACCAGGGAAGCCCATAAAAGCTACTTATTGACCTTTGTTTGACTGAAAAGTTCAACAGTATGTCAGCTACAAGCAAGGCTGGATCCAGCTGCTTGACAATGGTGCCAAGGACCTGCTCTTTTCATTGTTCTATTCTACTGTCCATAGTGTATGCTTTCAGCTAAGGTTGGCTCTCTTTTAATTACAGGATGACCACTTGAATCTCCTATGGCTATAATCGTTTTCCTTAATGCCTGCTGAAAGAGAGGCAGTCTTTATTTCTACTTGCCCTGCTAAGATCCTGAGATTAAATTTAGACCAACTTAGGTCATGCACCCACTCCTGCACCAATCACTATAGCTAAGAGAATGCAAAGACCTCACTGGCTTAGCCCAGGTCATGTGCTCCACCGAGGAAGAACCCAAGGGCTGAAGTCACCTTTTCCAGAAGCACACCAGCTAAGATTAGAGAAGGAATATTCCCTTAAGGCAAAATGAGGGTCATGTTGCCAAAGTTGGGTGGTGGATGGCTGAGACAGACCTTCAGATCACTTATCAAAGATGAACACTCACATACATAAATATTGATATTACAGAAGTTATAGTTTACTGAGTTAACTCAAAGGAGTCATCTTCAGCAAGTACTACTAGTGGCCATCAGGAAGGGGGATTTTATTAGTCATGATATGCTAACAGCTATAACAAACATACACAAATCTCAGTGACTTAACATAATGACACTGTGTCAAAATGGTCCAAAATAGTGTGGGCTGGAGGCCACTCTGCTCCACACAGTCATTCAGGGACCCAGGCTTCCTGCATCTGATAGATCCCCCATGCCTGAGGGCGTTGGAGATCTTCACTGGATTTCCTACATCCAGTGAGCAGATGAGGAAAGAAAGAGCACACAGAGGAGGCCTTTAGCCTTCTAGCCTAGAGAAAGCTAGGCACACCTAGCCTTAACTGCCTTTGCCCAGAGGTAACACATGACAGTTTTGGTCTCATGCCACTGGCTGGAACTAGTCACATGGTCCTATCTGGATACAGGATTGCTGGGAAATGTAGTCTAGTGGGTGCTCAGGTAGAGGAGGGGAACATGGATATCGGTGACCACAGCACCTTTCCAACAGTATGTCATTGATCACAGCTTCTGGAATCTTTGCCATTTCTTCCACATGCTCATTGTAAAAAAAATTTAGAGACCTCAGAAATAACCTTCATTTGAGATTTTTATAACTAATCCATGAGAGGAAGTGCATAGCGAAATGTGGTAGATTACTATTCAGAAATATTCACTCCCTATCCCCTGTCCACTAAAAGGATGGAGACTTTTTCCCCACTTTTTGACATCAAATGAGGCCAAGTGACTTGCTTTGGACAATAGAATGAGGCAGAGGTGACTGAGTGCTGGTTCTGAGTCTAGACCTCAAAGGACCGCTCAGTTTTTGCTGTCCTTTTGTGTTTCTGCTATTGCCACTGGAAGAACATGGTGGACTAGGGCACTGGTACCAGAGAAAGAATGAGAGATACATGGAACAGAAGCACCCCAGCTGGTCCTCCCTTAGATTGCCCAGTCTTGATGGCCAGCCCAGCCACCAAGTGTAAGTCCAGCCGAGATCAGCAGAGTCAACCAGCCAAGCCCACCTCCATCAACCGACCCCAACCAAGCTGGAAACCCATGAGCTACAGAAGTGCTTCTTTTTACAAACAACCCAATCAAAAAATGGGCAGAAGACCTAAACAGACATTTCTCCAAAGAAGACATACAGATGGCCAACAGGCACATGAAAAGATGCTCAATATCACTAGTTATTAGAGAAATGCAAATCACAACTACTACCTCACACGGGTCATAATGGCCATCATTAAAATGGCCTCCTACCATACGACCCAGCAATCCCACTACTGGGCATATACCCTGAGAAAACCATAATTCAAAAAGAGTCATGTACCAAAATGTTCATTGCAGCTCTATTTACAATAGCCCGGAGATGGAAACAACCTAAGTGTCCATCATCGGATGAATGGATAAAGAAGATGTGGCACATATATACAATGGAATATTACTCAGCCATAAAAGGAAACAAAATTGAGCTATTTGTAATGAGGTGGATAGACCTAGAGTCTGTCATACAGAGTGAAGTAAGTCAGAGAAAGACAAATACCGTATGCTAACACATATATATGGAATTTAAGAAAAAAAAAGTCACGAAGAACCTAGGGGTAAGACAGGAATAAAGACACAGACCTACTAGAGAATGGACTTGAGGATATGGAGAGGGGGAAGGGTAAGCTGTGACAAAGCGAGAGAGAGGCATGGACATATATACACTACCAAACGTAAAATAGATGGCTAGTGGGAAGCAGCCGCATAGCACAGGGAGATCAGCTCGGTGCTTTGTGACCGCCTGGAGGTGTGGGATAGGGAGGGTGGGAGGGAGGGAGACGCAAGAGATATGGGAACATATGTATATGTATAACTGATTCACTTCGTTATAAAGCAGAAACTAACATACCATTGTAAAGCAATTATACTCCAATAAAGATGTAAAAAAAATAAAATAAAACAAAATAAAATGGCCTCCTACACTGTTGGTGGGAATGTAAATTGGTGCAGCCACTATGGAGAACAGTAGAGAGGTTCCCTAAAAAACTAAAAATAGAGTTACCACATGATCCAGCAGTCCCACTCCTGGGCATATACCTGGACAAAACTCTAATTTGAAAAGATACATACACCCCAATGTTCATAGCAGCACTATTTATAATAGCCAAGACACACAAGCAACATAAATGTCCATTGACAGATGAATGGATAAAGACGATGTGAGATACACATACACACACACACACATACACACTGGAATACTATTCAGCCATAAAAAACAATGAAATAATGCCATTTGCAGCAACATGGATGGACTTAGAGATTATCATACTAAGAGAAGTAAGTCAGAGAAAAGCAAATATTATATGATATCACTTATATGTGGAATCTGAAAAAAATGATACACATGCCCACTCCTCTCCTCCCTCCTCTCCTCCCTCCTCTCCTACCCAAACCCCCGAGAAGAAATGGGAGGGAGTTACGGGGGACGTGTGCTTGCCTCCAGCACGTTGGGAATGAAAGGACTTGCAGGGGAGCCCCGGAGTCCAAAGAGTTTTCAAGGAGCTTCTGTATTCAATAAAAACAGCTCCTTGTCTAAAAACAAGTGATATAAATGACTTATTTACAAAATGGAAATAGACTCACAGACATAGAAAACGAACTATGGCTGCCAAAGGGGATAGCGGGAAGAGGGTTAGGGGAGATAAATTAGGAGCTTGGGATTAACATATACACACTACTATATATAAAATAGATAAACAACTACTATATAGCCCAGGGAACTATACTCAATATCTTATAATAACCTATAATGAGAAAGAATCTGAAAAAGAATATATATGTGTATATATATATGAATCACTTTGCTGTACACTTGAAACGAACACAACATTGTAAATTAACTATACTTCAATAAAAATAAAGTGCTTCTTTCTGCATGCCACTGAACTGTTGGGCTTGTTTGTCATGCAGCAATAAGCCAATATGGCGGGGTTTCTCTAGCTTGCAGAGGACATCACAGCTTCCTAGGTTATGTCCCTTGAAGACAATGTGAGGTAGGAAGGTGGTAAGAGAATGCTGGGAGCAGGCACAGAGGCGTCAGGCACATGTCGGGAGAAATGCTCCAGACTCTGCTGAAGATAACATGTTCTGAGTGATCACATATGACCAGGGGATGGAATTGCGGAGCCATGGTTAACTTCATCTCTCGTGGCCTGAATCCAGAGCCATGCATTGGCCAGAAGGTGCTGGCATTTGAGATGGAAAGCAGCCTCCCCTCTGCCCAGAACCATGCAGCATTCATGCCTAGAAGTCACCGAGCCGTTTTGCTTACAGAGAAGCCAAGAAAGGTAAAACTAGGGCTGGAAGGCGTTCAGACAGCAAGAGCTGAGAGGAGCTACCGATGAAAGTCTCCCGTTCTGAACAAAAGAAAATAATTGGAGAAAAGATCTGACTTTCAGGTAAAAAGGGGACACCCATCACCAAAATACCAGAACCAGCATCTGGCCCTCAGCTCTTGATTTCTAATGCCATTCTCCAATAAAGAGGAACCAGGGATCTCTGGAGAAATGGCTGTTCTCCCGAACTGGGGTAGGAAATCTATAAGACGAGTCTGGAGGCTCGGGCAGTGCCAGAAAGTAAGAAAGTGCTTAAGCATAAACAACACACACTAGACAATGGGGGCGTAACAAAGGAACACAGGAGCCGACTGAAAGAGCTCCCAGAGGCCATCGCTGGAACAATTTGAGCTACAAAATAAATAAAGGAATATTGGATTATAACCCAAAGTATAAAATATCCATGTGTCCACAGAAGAATTCCCCAAAGTAGCTACCCTACCCTCAAGGAGAGCGAGCATAACCCACCCTCCCTAAGTGAGGGCTGGGCACAGTGCCTTCCCTCCAAGGAAGGGGCAGAGGCTGGGGAGAGAGTAACTTGCTCGTGGAGAAATCTAACCAACACTGACTCAGCCAGGTGAGCAAAGTTAAGGCATGTTATAGGTATCCTTGGTAGGATGTGATGAGAATGACATCTTATCACCATGATCCCTCTCCTAAAAACCCATTACCCCAGCTCATCACGAGAAAAACAACAGACAAATCCCAACTGAGGAGCATTCTACAAAACACCTGACCAGGACTCTTCGACATTGAGGTCATCAGAAACAAAGAAAGTCTGAAAAACTGGCACAGCCAAGAAGAGCCTGAGGAGACACAAGTAAACAGAACGCAGGATTCATCCTGGATGGGATCCTAGAAGAAGAAAAGGACATTTAGTAAAAATTAAGGGATTCTGAATAATGTATGAACTTCAGTTAATAATAATGTATCAGTATTGGCTCATTACTTAGGGCAAATTTACCATTCTAATGGAAGATATCATTAATAATATTAATAATACATTAATATATTATTAATAATATATAATTTAATAATTATATAAGATATTGTAATAATTAATAATATATAATAATATATTAATAAGAGGGGAAGCTGAGGGGTATATTAGAATTCTGTGCACTGTCTTCACAGTTTGTAAATCTAATTCTATCCTCAAATTAAAAATATATTTAAAAAATAATAAACCACGGGCATCCCTGGAGGATCAAGGAGGAAGCATAAGCATAGATCTTAGTCACTTTGCCTCACATTTACTATAGTTGGGTGACCCTGGGGAAGTCATTTAACTTCCTAGCATTTCAACTTCCTCATCAAATGTGATCACCACAGGAGGGGGGAAAGATGTAAAGAAGGTCACATGCCTAAGCTGTGGGGATGCAGAAAACAATCCACTATGTCTAAGGTCATCATTATTCCTCTTCAAGTAAGAAAAGTAAATCAGGAAAATCCTACTTTTTTTTTTTTAATTTATTTTTGGCTGCACTGGGTCTTCGTTGCTGCTCACAGACTTTTTCTAGTTGTGGCAAGCAGGGGCTACTCTTCGTTGTGGTGCACGGGCTTCTCATTGCACTGGCTTCTCTTGTTGCGGAGCACGAGCTCTAGGTGTGCGGGCTTCAGTAGTTGTGGCTCGCAGGCTCTAGCGCACTAGTTGTGGCACGTGGGCTTAGTTGCTCCGTGGCATGTAGAATCTTCCTGGACCGGGGCTTGAACCCGTGTCCCCTGCATTGGAAGGTGGATTCTTAACCACTGCGCCCAGGGAAGCCCAAGATACTAGTAATTTTAAATGTGTCATCCACTCTTCTCCAACTGCTTTCTATTATCTGGAAAATCTTAAATTATATCTACTAAAACAAAGAAATAATGCTAAGTGTCATTCAGACTGTTGGAAATGATAGGGTATTTTTTTTTCCTATGAAAAGAAAAATATTCAACCCTGCAACTTGGAAGCATTTTTGTTTCCCCTAACAAGGCCCTGTGTGTCAATTTTCCACGTTTTTAAAGCCCGATTGCACACCCTGAATGAAAACACAATGTCATCACGATTACTGAAATCAATTAAATGTCAAGGTTTTTCCATTTGCATGCAGCTTCCTTTAGACAAGAATGCTTTCCAGAAAATCTTTATTCCCTTTGGGATTTTTTTCCCTTAAAGCTTTTATAATTAATGTGACAACACAAACCCAGCCGTGTCTGTAACTTCCTTTCACAGACACATAAAGAGAATGTACGAAGCACGCAAGAGTGATGGTCGTCCTGTAGGACGGGCACAAGCCGGCTGGAAGGCTTCACCGCATCACTGACGTTGACCACATCCCTCTCTCTTCTCCCATCGCTAGTTGCCTCTCTGTCTTACTGATTCCACAGCTCAAGGTCTCAGGGATCTAGCCTCCCTCTCCTTCCTAACTCGCCTCATTCCTCCGCCAGCATCTTTCATGATGGATAGATGGTAGCAGCAACCCAGTCCCCCGGCCCCCAGCCCCTCCTCTCCAACCACCCTCAATACAGCCACCAAAACAATCTTTCCAGAAAAATCACAAAGCCCAGTCTTAAACTTCTGCTTAAAAATTGTTAATGGCTTCCCACCAATCAAGGGACAAAATCCAAAAATCCTTAGCATGGTATAAACACCTTTCATGAACTTGTCCCAAACTCATTTTTTGCTGGTCCATGGAAGCCACTCTATGCTCTCCCTACCCCATGGATTTTTACTCCTCTCTACGTTTGCTCATATTGTTTCCCTACCTGGAATGTCCTCCCCCACATCTCCACCTAACCAACTCCTATTCATCCTACAGCACCCAGTTAGTCTGAGTCACCTCTCTCGTGAATATTTCTCATCTCTCCATCTCCAAATCCAAACGAATCCATCCCTCCTCCATGCTTCTGTTACACTGTTGTCAAGCTTTATTTTAGTATTTGTCCTCCGTATTGATGAAGGGGTCATACACTTATCTATTACTGTGAACAACTATAAGCCAAAAAATTAGGTAAACTATATGAAATGGACAAATTCCTAGAAACACACAAACTACCAAAACTAACGCAAGAAGAAATAGAATATTTGAATAGACCCATAACAAGGTAAGAGAGTAAATCAGTCATCAAAACCCTCTAAACACACAGATGTAGAAAACAAACTTATGGTTACCAGGCGGAAAGGGGTGGGAGGGATAAATTTGGAGATTGGGATTGACATATACACACTACTTTATATAAAACAGGTAAACTAATAAGGACCTACTGTGTAGCACAGGGAACTCTACTCAATACTCTGTAATGACCTATTTGGCAAAAGAATCTAAAAAAGAGTGGATATATGTATATGTATAACTGATTCACTTTGCTGTACGGCAGAAACTCACACAACAGTGTAAATCAACTATACTCCAATAAAAGTTAAAAAACAAAAAACTTCGCAACAAAGAAAATCCAGGGACCAGACGATTTCACTGGTGAATTCTAGCAAACATTTAAAGAAGAATTAATACCTTCTCAAACTCTTCTAACAAACAGAAGAGGAGGGAAAGCTTCCTATTTCATTCTATGAGGCCAGCGTTACCCAGATACCAAAGCTAGACAAAGACGTCACAAGAAAAGAAACCTATATACCCACTTCTTATAATAGGATGTGAGCGCCTACATCTCACTCACCTTAACACCCACAGCATCTAGCACTATGCCTGGTACCCAGTGAGAAGCAATAGAAGCTTCTTTATTCGTGAATCACTTAAAGGGTAAACATGAATGTGTTTGTACCGGAGATTGTTGTCCAATTTCAAAGAGTCTGAACCCTGAGATAGTTTTAAATGGTTATAAAAATCCATCAGGGAAGACCTTTTGGGGGATAGAGAGGAGAAGCTTGGAGGGAGGAAGAAGATGGTTTCTTAGCTCATCACTGTGGCTATAAAACTCCTATATTAATTACCCAGAATTCCCAATGATCCTCATCATTACAACTTAACCATGAAATGCATGCCATTATTTCCCAAGCAAGAAAGTTGGTCCTTTGTGCTTCTTTCACAGAAAGTTAGAATGACCATTGGGTGTAAAACAACACGGGTTCTGCATCTCACCCTGCCGTATTATTTATCCCCACTACATACTGTGATTTCCAGTTTTGTCAAGAGTGTTTTCATCTTCTATCCAGCAACTAGAGAAAAGAAGTGCAGTGGAGCTTCCTTGACAGGATTCCATAAATATATCAGGATTTCTTCAGAAATACAGCAATAGCCTTGTCCACAGATTTATGCCCAAATGACATTTTTGAAACACTGATATCAGGTGCTGGAATGCAAAAGACTCATTTTTCACTGGCTGAGTTTGTATAGAAAAGCACCACTGCTGGATCCTTATTCTTACATCCCCCTCCCCACCCCAGAAGGTAAGTCCATCACGTTCAGACACCACTGTGATTTCTCTCCTCCAAACTCCCCAAGGGAGGGAATTGGAGCTTGGCAAAGCTCAGGTTTTACTTAAGGAGGTAATAATTTGTCCTCTTTCTTGTGGGAATGGCTGCAAAGATGACAGGACAGCAGAAGAGCATTCCTTGTGTGTTTCTAGAACACAGTAGCTAAAAATACAGAAGTACAGTTTCTCAACAGCTGAATTACTCTCTAGGAAGAGCTTTGGTTTTGTCAGGCAGATACTTCAATGAGTTCCTTGGGCTGGGGTTGGGAACAGAATGGAGGGGCAGGTGATGGCTGTTTTTTATTATTGTTGTTTTATTTGTTTTCTTTGCAGAGTACAGAACATCCATGTAGGATGAGAGTGGAATTACTAAGGAGATGGGAGGAGCTGTAGGGCGAGGAGGAAGAGGAGAGATGAAATAAGGGTCTTCAGCACTGAGGTCCTATGGGGATGAATGATGAAGAATCTTAAGGTTTTGCTTTTTCACGCGTCACATAAATTCCTTCCCCAGAACTCCCATAACAATTTGAATGAAATATTCATTTCTCATTAACATAGTCTGCAGTTAGACCTTGGCTGGTTGGTTTTTTAATATTGAACCTAAGTGCTGAGTTGGCTTAAAGATGGGCTCACGATGAAAGCAGGGCTCCCCATTAGGACCTGCTCATATTTAAGCCACAGGCATGATGCTCGATGTACCAGCTAGAATGCTTTTAGTTGCAAGCAACAGAATCCTAGCTTAAAATGATGTGGTGAACAAAAGAGAGTTGTGGATTCATCTAAATGAAAATGGTCAAGACTGGTTTCAGGAACAGCTTGGTCAGGGTGCTGACTCCATTTCTCTGCAATTGTCTTGATTCTGCCTTCTTCCACTTGATGGTTTAGTTTTCAGACTCACTTTTATCACAGTGACAAAACGGAACAGTTCCATACCTCATATCTTCCTGAAGTAGAGAGGGTTTCTACATCACAACCACCAAACAAAATTCTGGGCTTCACTCTAATTGAACCCATTTGGGTTGCATGCCCACCTCTGAACCAACTGCCATGGCCAACGGAACTACTATGTTCTCACTGGCTTAGGCTGGGTTCGTGTGACCATCTCTGAAACAAGCGTGTGCAAGAGAATTTTCTTTTTAAAAATTAAAAATTTTTTTATTAGTTTGTGGAGATATAATTGACATGTAACATCGTGTAAGTTTAAGGTGTACAATGTGATGATTTGAAATACATAGATACTGTGAAATGTTTACCACAATAAGGTTAGTTAACGCACCCTTCACCTTGTATAATTACCGTTTTGTTTTTGTCATGGTGAGAACATTAAAGCTGGACTCTCAGAGCATCTTTCAAGTATAAAGTACATTATTGTTAGCTATAGTCACCATGCTGGACCCTAGATCTCTGGAACTTGTTCACCTTATAACTGAGTGTCTGTATCCTAGGACTAACATCTCGCCATCTCCCCCCACCACACCACACCCCAACCAGCCTAAGACAATCAGATAATCCCACTGTCTAGAATGGTGGTTGCCGGGAAGGTGGGGGTGGGGGGCTTACCTCTGGAACTAGGAGTGGAGTCACTATCCCCTGAATGACATGACTACCATGCACTGAGGGTAGAGTCAATATCCTTGAAATCACATCACCCCGTGCCTTCAGGAAGGAGAGGCATGGATGCTAAGAGACGTCTCTCTGAGCGGAGATTTTCTTTGGGATTTAAAAAGTGCCTTTCTAGGTGGCGGCGGGGATACACCTAGCAGCGCTCTTGTCCCTCCACGCACCTTCTCAAAAATAATAATAATGATAATTTTAAAAATAACAAGAGAAACTGCCTTTTCCTTTGGCCTTTCACCCTCCAATGCAATAGTAAACTACTTTGCTACTTCTCCAGCGAGCATGGTTGTATTCACAACTTTTCTTTGCTCGATATTTTTAATCAGGGACTCCAAACACTATCAAAAAGCTGTTTGGGGATTTGAACATGATTTAGAAACAAACAGCCTTGGTGTTGGGCACACGCTTCACAACATACATCTAGCCGCCTTGTAACTTCTGCTGCTTTTTTCAGACAGGAAGCCCAGTGCTTAGGGATTTGGGCTCTGCAGGTGGACCGCCTGATTCTGTACACCGGTTCTGCCACACACCAGCTGAAGACCTTGGGTAATTTACTTGACCTTCCTGGGTCTTGGTTTCCTCATCTGTAAGATGGGGGTAATATGAACACACACGCCATGGAATGGCTGTGAGGACCAAACGCTACGGCGATGGGCAAGGCTTGGTTCAGTGCCTGGCACGTAGTAAATGCTCCATAAACGCAATAGTGGTGATGATGACGATGATAAGTAATTGGCCTTGACTCCTGCTCTGTCCTTCCCAGCTAAATGGAATCCGATACCACAAAATGTGCCATTGTCCATAGTTCACATAAGAAAATCTAAGGGTCACGTGTCCTACACATCCACTCTCTGACAAGAATTTATAGAACCACAGACATTCAAGTCCAAGAGACACTCAAATCTGAAGTTGGTGGCTTCCCTGGTGGCGCAGTGGTTGGGAGTCCACCTGCCGATGCGGGCGATGTGGGTTCATGCCCCGGTCTGGGAGAATACCGCATGCGGCGGAGCGGCTGGGCCCGTGGGCCGTGGCCGCTGAGGCTGCGCGTCTGGAGCCTGTGCTCCGCGACGGGAGGGACCACAGCAGTGGGAGGCCCGTGTACCACAAAAAAAAAAAAAAAAAAAAAAAAAATCTGAGGTTGGCACCTGCCTAGAATTATTATAAAAATTAATTTTTGAAAGGGAAACTGGAGCCAACGAGTTCAACAAGTGATCATGGCACTTGAGGTATTAAAGTATTCATACCAAATTATTAATAACAATAATGAATAATAGTGATATTAAACTATTAAACAGTTCCTTCCAGAAGAGTTGGATCAACCCTATATCACAAATGGGCAGCAGCATCTACAAGAAGGGACAGTAAGCTGTTGCCAGATATGAGGACACTGGGAGTCGTGTATTTGATTCAACGGACTTGAGTTTTCAGGGAAGCGATGTCTCTCTCCCACCCCTTTTCAAAAAGAAATCCAATTTTTTAAAAATCCTGGTCCACCTGGATTATCTTCCCCGTTCCCCACTCTTCCTCCACTCCCTGAAATGATAGCTCATTAAATCCGTGCTCCAACTACTGCTGCTGTCAGAAGGCACATTCCAGAAATGAAAAGCATCTTGAAGAGATATCTGTTCTCCCATGATAACTGCATTATCCACAATAGCCAAGCTATGGAACCAACCTAAGTGTCCATCAATGGATGAATGGATAAAGAAATGAGATGCACAGTGGAACAGATACACAATGGAATATTACTCACCCATGAGAAAGAAGGAAATCCTGCCAGTTGTGACAACATGGATGGACTTTGAGAGCATTATGCTAAGTATTATAAAATAAGTCAGACGGAGAAAGACAAATACTGCACAGTATCACTTATCTAAAAAAATGTCAAATTCATAGAAACAGACAGTAGAAAAGTGTTTGCCAGGGCCTGGGGTGTAGGGATGTGGAATAGGGAGAGGTTGGTAAAAGGGTACAAATTTTCAGCTATAAAATGAATAAGGTCTGAAGATCTAATGTAAAACATGGTGACTACAGTTGGTAATACTACATTGTGTAATTGAAATTTGCTAAGAGAGTAGAACTTAAGTGTTCTCACTAAAATAAAAAATAAAATAATATAAAAATATGGGAGGTGATGGATGTGTTAATTAACTAGATGGGAGGAATTGTTCACAATGCATATATACACCTATCAAATCATCATGATGTACACTGTAAATATCTTACAATTTTGTTTGTCAATAATAACTCAATACAGGTTTAAAAAAAAAGAAAGAAGAAAGCAAGCACATCCCGCTCAGCTTTTGTTCTATCACACAGCTCTAGTTTTCATGATCATTATGGAAACATCAGCTTTAAATCAGGTTCCAAAAATCTCCAGAGGATGCAGAAGCTTAGAGAAGCTATTCTCAAGATTTAAAAGCTACTGGAATCCTCTGGGCAGGCAGGTAGAGGAGGGAAGAACTGGTTAAAATGCAGATTCATAGGCCCAATCCCAGCGACCCTAACCCTGGAGTGTGGCCTGAGAGTCTGCATTTTGCATTGCCTTCTTGAAAAACTCTGAAGGAGGAATGGCTTGGATCATTCAAAGAACTGGTCTGCATGCTCAGAGGACTGGACCCCTATATTTGAAGACACACACAACAGACACCCAATATATTTATTTCATGGGCATATACTACAGGGTGTGTGTTACAGACTGAAGGTTTTTATCCTCTCAAAATTCATTTGTTGAAGCCCTAACCCCAATGTGGTGGTTTTTGGAGGTGGTGATTATTGGGTTTAGGTGAGGTCATGAGGGTGGGACCCCTGTAATGGGGTTAGTGGCCTTATAGGAGGGGGAGGAGAAACCAGAGCTCTGTCTCCATCATGTGAGGACACAGAGAGAAGGTGGTCACCTTCAAGCCAGGAAGAGAGCCCTCCTCAGGGAACTAAATCAGCCAGGAGCTTGATCTTGGACTTCCCAACCTCCAGTACTGTGAGAAATAAGTTCCCATTGCTTAAGCTCTGTCTATGGTATTTTTTTTTATGGCACCCCAAGTGGACTAAGCCAGTGTGTGAGCGTGGGTGTCTGATCCAAAAAGAACCAAAGCCAGACAAAAGCTTCCACAGACTCAGATCATCGTCCAGCAAAGATCAAGGCTGAGGACATCTGATACTGTCAGAGATCATCATTTGCTGATGTTAAGGAAAATATGTTCTCCTCTCTAAAACTCATGAATTTCAAACCCATGAATAGGTTACTGTGTTGGAATTGCTGGCATACTTTGCATTTTATAGAGGAAAGCTTCCTTCAATCAACATATTCAGGCTCTGATGCCACTAATAAAGGTCTTAATTTTCTATATGAAAATCCTTCTAGGTAGAAGTATCAACAGAAGCCTGTTTGTCTGAAAGATGTTGGAGACATCTGATTCTTTTTTTTTTTTTTTTGGCCACACCCTGCAGCTTGCAGGTTCTTAGTTCCCCAACCAGGGAATGAACCCAGGCCCTTAGCAGTGAAAGGGTGGAGTCCTAACCACTGGACCACCAAGGAACTCCCTGATTTTTAATTATAATATACACTTAGACATGTACAGATCTAGGCACCTGCATTCCATAATTTGCCCCTGACACCTCTCAGGCACCACCACAGATCTTTGGTCTCTGCTGTTTTGGGGACCCTTGACTGCTGGCTCCATTCTAGCCCCCATGGAGTGACGAGCTGTGCCTGGGCTCTGACCAGCTTCACACAGCAATGGCCCCAAAGCCCTGGCTCTCCTCTTTGCTGGACCTGAGACTTGAGAGCAGTGGACTCACTCAGCAGCCGTTCATGACCAATTTGGATTTTTAATTATTGCCCTTTGCTGGGAAACTTTGACCAGTCTGGGTGGCGAGTTGATGCACCAATTTCTCCCTGTTCCTCTGCTCAGTTGGATGGTTCTAAAACAACCAAGATGGTTCCATGAGATGGAGCGGCCAATAGTGCTTGATACGAAGAGGCGCCCAGTTAAGTACCCACCCTGTGCTATCTCTCCTTTCTTCCCTGCCTCGTTCATCTTTTCTCTGGGATTGCACCCTCTTATAAAGCAGCAGCACATACACTTTCACCTCGGACTCAGCTTTCTGGGTCACCCAGGCCAATGCATATGGTTGCATAAACTCTACAAAGGCAAGGACTTTTGAGTGGTTTTGTTCCCTGTTGGACCCCTAGCACTTGGAACAAACAGCACTGGCACATAGTAAGAGCTCAGTGAATATCTGCTGAATGAAGAATAAATATTTCAGGCTCTGTGCTAAGCATGTTTCATGGATTATGTCATATCATTCTCACAACCACCCTGTAAGGTAGGTGCTATTGTTATCTAGGTAATTTACAGAGGAGGAAACAGGCTCAGCGAGGTCAAGCAACTTGCCCAAGGTCACTCAGCAAGAAGGCGATGGAGCTGGGATAGGAACCCAGGTGGTCTGACCCACACTCAAGACCCCAGTTCTGCACTGGCGTCCTTAGTCATCTGTCACCTTCTCATTCTAGAGCATCTTTTTGAATTGTGGTAAAATATAACATAAAATTTACCATCTTAATCATTTCAGTAGTGTTAAATGGATTCACGATGGTGTGCAGCCAATCTCCAGAACGCTCATCCTGCAAATCTGAAATTCTGTCCCCACTAAACAATAACTCCCCATCCCCCACCCCAGCCCCTGGCAACACCTTTCTACTTTCTGTCCCTATGAATTTGACTACATATTCCAGGTACCTCATGTAAGTGGAATCATGCAGTATTTGTCTTTTTGTGACTGGCTAATTACACTTAATGTAATGTCCTCGAGGTTCATCCATGTTGTGACATGCAGCAGAATTTCCTTCCTTTTTAAAGCTGACTAATATTCCATGGTGTTATATACCTCACTTAGCTCATCCACTGATCTGTTGATGGACACTTGGGACGCTTTCACACTTTGGCTGTTGTGAATAATGCTGTTATGAACATGGGTGTGCAAATATCTCTTTGAGACCCTGCATTCAATCCTTTGGGGCAGATACCCAGAAGTGGAGCCTGCCAACCTTTTTATACCACTCACTGTGTGATGGCCAAAGCCCTATGCCTCTGATTCCCAGCCGCCGCCTCCTCCAAGCTGCCTCTCTCACAGTTAAGGGCCTTTACTCATTCCCCTGGTGTAGTGGGAAAGGGGTTGCAGAACTAGTAAGGATGGATGGATGGTAAGGGGTGGACGCGAGGACCACAGAGCAGGACCTCTTGCCCTGATGAGATGACCACAGTGCCTTCTTCAAGCCCCTTCATTATCCGTGAATATTCAGGGACTCTATAGGTACAGCCTCACCGACCCCCAGAGGTCTTGATGCCTCTCCATGCAGCTTCCGGGCACGTAAACCTAGTGGGTTGGATTAGCTTAAGGACCTGAACCAGTCATTTTAAATCCTCACAATATGGCCCCACCAGTGCTAAGCATGTTTCATGTATGATCTCATTTAATTCTCTCAACACCCCCATGAGGCCAACACAGCATGCTCCCCACTTTACAGAAGTACTAGAATTTGAACTTCTGGGTCTGAATCTCATCCCTCTAGACATCACCACCGGCCTAAGTGGCCCACTGGCTGGTCACAAGTGCCTCCTTGGAGATCCCTGAGCCAGGCGTTGCCAGCCCTCTGGCCGTATCTGTCTCATCTCCCCTCCTTTCCTGCGGCCTACCCCTTAACACAACATTGTAAACCAACTATACTTCAATTAAAACAAAGCAAACAAAAAAGAAAGGCTGACCCTATCAGATCCTGGTTCAAAGAATCTGATTTTAGCATTCACCCAAAAATCTCATCATGAGGTCATTTTGCTTGGAACGGCAGGTAAATCCCAAGAGCAGTTTGGTGTGGAAAGTGCCAGAACTGGGAGTTGGCAGGCTTGCATCTTAGTCCCAGCTTTGCCACCCATCGTCTGTGTGACCCTGAACCCAGGGACTCCGTTTCCCCATCTATTTAATAAGAGCATTTAACACAAATGAGTTCCTCACTGAATTTGAATCTAGGATTCCATGGAAGAGGGGAAAAGAGAGACAGTAGAGAAGAAAGAAGGAGTCAATGGTGTAGTGGAATCGGCTTGTACCAACTTCCGGGAACCATTTGGGCTCATCTCCTCCCAATTCCAAATTCTGTGACATCATGGCAATAGCCTGGAATGGGCCATGATGGAAGTATTTACACCATGGAAATTGGCAAATGCTAAATCAGAATTTTGTTGCTAAACATTTACCAGCACACCACTGGAAGGGAGCCAACATTTACTGAGCACTTAGTGTATGCCAGGCACTTCATGTAGACTATCTATCTTTTCTGGTCCTTACAACCATGTGACAAACTCTGAGGCTCAAAGAGATTTAGTAACTTGCTCAATGTCACCCAACAATTAGGAGATGAAGCTGATTTTCCTACCCAGGACTGACTAAATCCAAACTCCTGTCACCACACTTGCCTCTCTGAGTTTGGAAAGCCAAACATGTAAGAAACCATAAGTATAGCTGGTCATAGCTCTGAAAGGTACTTTGGAGATGGAGGGATATAGGCTAGTAGAAATGCTAGTTCTTCCTCTGTCCAACAAAAATCCTACGATGTTCTCAATTCCCCTTAAGGTTTTTCAGCTCATACTGTCAATGTAGATTTGGCCTGGACCCCATTTTTTCCATTCCTCTCTCCTGGCAGCTTTGCATTACGTGAACTTAGAGCCAAATTATTTGGAACCTTTACCAAATGTCAATTTAAGGGGCTTGCTTTGGGTGTTGAAGACCAATAACATCATAAATTTACTACTGGACTAAGGTGTTGGATGGACATGTCATGAGCCAACTGGAGGACATTTCCATGCTATTTGACCAAAGGTAACCCTGTCTTTCCATCATGGGCATTGCTATGATGGAAGGTTCTACATAAGCTAATTCAGGGGGCATATATGCAATTTCCTGCAAACACACCACCTCCTCTGTTCATTAATACTGTGCCTCTCCAAAGACTTTCCTTCTTTCTCCTTCTCCAAGAGGGAATAACTCTCAATTGGGTCTGTGAACGCAACCCAGCAGAAACAAATGATGAGGTCCATTATCCAAGATGTTTCGTATAAAATCAACATCCCCTTATTGAGATAAATTAAGTGCCCAGAGCAGTGATTTATTTTTTTAACATCTTTATTGGAGTATAATTGCTTTACAATGGTGTGTTAGTTTCTGCTTTATAACAAAGTGAATCAGCTATACATATACATGTATCCCCATATCTCTTCCCTCTTGCATCTCCCTCCATCCCACCCTCCCTATCCCACCCCTCTAGGTGGGCACAAAGCACTGAGCTGATCTCTCTGGGCGATGCGGCTGCTTCCCACTAGCTATCTATTTTACGTTTGGTAGTGTATATATGTCCATGCCTCTCTCTCACTTTGTACCAGCTTACCCTTCCCCCTCCCTGTATCCTCAAGTCCATTCTCTAGTACGTCAGTGTCTTTATTCTTGCCCCTATGTTCTTCATGATCATTTTTTTGGTTTGTTTTTTAGATTCCATATATATGTGTTAGCATACGGTATTTGTTTTTCTCTTTCTGACTTACTTCATGCTGTATGACAGACTCTAGGTCCATCCACCTCACTACAAATAACTCAGTTTCATTTCTTTTTATGGCTGAGTAATATTCCATTGTATATATGTGCCACATCTTCTTTATCCATTCATCTGTTGATGGACACTTAGGTTGCTTCCATGTTCTGGCTATTGTAAATAGAGCTGCAATGAACATTGTGGTACATGACCCTTTTTGAATTATGGTTTTCTCAGGGTATATGCCCAGTAGTGGGATTGCTGGGTCATATGGTAGTTCTGTTTGTAGTTTTTTAAGGAACCTCCATACTGTTCCCCATAGTGGCTGTACCAATTCACATTCCCACCAGCAGTGCAAGAGTGTTCCCTTTTCTCCACACCCTCTCCAGCATTTATTGTTTGTAGATTTTTTTGATGATGGCCATTCTGACTGGTGTGAGATGATATCTCATTGTAGTTTTGATTTGCATTTCTCTAATGATTAATGATGCTGAGCATTCTTTCATGTGTTTGTTGGCAATCTGTATATCTTCTTTGGAGAAATGTCTATTTAGCTCTTCTGCCCATTTTTGGATTGGGTTGTTTGTTTTTTTGATATTGAGCTGCATGAGTTGCTTGTAAATTTTGGAGATTAATCCTTTGTCAGCTGCTTCATTTGCAAATATTTTCTCCCATTCTGAGGGTTGTCTTTTTGTCTTGTTTGTGGTTTCCTTTGTTGTGCAAAAGCTTTTAAGTTTCATTAGGGCCCGTTTGTTTATTCTTGTTTTTATTTCCATTTCTCTAGGAGGTGGGTCAAAAAGGATCTTGCTGTGATTTATGTCATAGAGTGTTCTGCCTGTGTTTTCCTCTAAGAGTTTGATAGTGTCTGGCCTTACATTTAGGTCTTTAATCCATTTTTAGTTTATTTTTATATATAGTGTTAGGGAGTGTTCTAATTTCATTCTTTTACATGTAGCTGTCCAGTTTTCCCAGCACCACTTACTGAAGAGGCTGTCTCTTCTCCACTGTATATTCTTGCCTCCTTTATCAAAGATAAGGTGACCATATGTGCGTGGGTTTATCTCTGGGCTTTCTATCCTGCTCCATTGATCTATATTTCTGTTTTTGTGCCAGTACTATACTGTCTTGATTACTGTAGCTTTGTAGTATAGTCTGAAGTCAGAGAGCCTGATTCCTCCTGCTCCGTTTTTCTTTCTCAAGATTGCTTTGGCTATTCGGGGTCTTTTGTGTTTGCATACAAATTGTGAAATTTTTTGTTCTAGCTCTGTGAAAAATGCCAGTGGTAGTTTGATAGGGATTGCATTGAATCTGTAGGTTGCTTTGGGTAGTAGAGTCATTTTCACAATGTTGATTCTTCCCATCCAAGAACATGGTATATCTCTCCATCTATTTGTATCATCTTTAATTTCTTTCATCAGTGTCTTATAATTTTCTGCATACAGGTCTTCTGTCTCCTTAGGTAGGTTTATTCCTAGATATTTTATTCTTTTTGTTGCCATGGTAAATGGGAGTTTTTTCTTAATTTCACTTTCAGATTTTTCATCATTAGTATATAGGAATACAAGAAATTTCTGTGCATTAATTTTGTATCCTGCTACGTTACCAAATTCACTGATTAGCTCTAGTGGTTTTCTGGTAGCATACTTAGGATTCTCTATGTATAGTATCATGTCATCTGCAAACAGTGACAGCTTTACTCCTTCTTTTCCGATTTGGATACCTTTAATTTCTTTTTCTTCTCTGATTGCTGTGGCTAAAACTTCCAAAACTATGTCGAATAAGAGTGGTGAGAGTGGGCAACCTTGTCTTGCTCCTGATCTTAGTGGAAATGGTTTCAGTTTTTCACCATTGAGGATGATGTTGGCTGTGGGTTTGTCATATATGGCCTTTATTATGTTGAGGAAAGTTCCCTCTATGCCTACTTTCTGGAGAGTTTTTACCATAAATGGGTGTTGAATTTTGTCAAAAGCTTTCTCTGCATCTATTGAGATGATCATATGGTTTTTCTCCTTCAATTTGTTAATATGGTGTATCACGTTGATTGATTTGTGTATATTGAAGAATCCTTGCATTCCTGGGATAAACCCCACTTGATCATGGTGCATGATCCTTTTAATGTGCTTTTGGATTCTGTGTGCTAGTATTTTGTTGAGGATTTTTGCATCTATGCTCATCAGTGATATTGGCCTGTAGTTTTCTTTCTTTGTGACATCCTTGTCTGGTTTTGATATCAGGGTGATGGTGGCCTCGTAGAATGAGTTTGGGAGTGTTCCTCCCTCTGCTATATTTTGGAAGAGTTTGAGAAGGATAGGTGTTAGCTCTTCTCTAAATGTTTGATAGAATTCGCCTGTGAAGCCATCTGGTCCTGGGCTTTTGTTTGTTGGAAGATTTTTAATCACAGTTTCAATTTCGGTGCTTGTGATTGGTCTGTTCATATTTTCTATTTCTTCCTGGTTCAGTCTCGGAAGGTTGTGCATTTCTAAGAATTTGTCCATTTCTTCCAGGTTGTCCATTTTATTGACATATAGTTGCTTGTAGTAATCTCTCATGATTCTTTGTATTTCTGCAGTGTCAGTTGTTACTTCTCCTTTTTCATTTCTAATTCTACTGATTTGAGTCTTCTCCCTTTTTTTCTTGATGTCTGGCTTATGGTTTATCAATTTTGTTTATCTTCTCAAAGAACCAGGCTTTAGTTTTATTGATCTTTGCTATCATTTCCTTCATTTCTTTTTCATTTATTTCTGATCTGATCTTTATAATTTCTTTCCTTCTGCTAACTTTGGGGGCTTTTTGCACAACAGTGATTTTTAAAAAATGGTTCCTGTAATGTTAAGGTAACTCATGCCTCTGCCACTTATTCAAGATTGAATCAAGCTGAACTTATTGGTTTTTCTGTAACCACAAGGATGCCCTTCTCACTCCACACCTGATTCACTTTTCATCTATGGCCGACATTCAATGACTTTCTGGTGGAAAGAGTTCAGTAATAAATCAGGCTCTCTCTAGAAGGGTCTCTCTGGGCCCTCAGAGGAAATGCAATTGAGCAACATGAACTTTTCTTTAGCTGGATTTCCCACCCCTTAAATTATATGCCATTAAGCTCGGTGAGCACTAATTAAGTACCTGTGGGTAGAAACCCACATCACCTAGATTCTCTCCCAGTTAATGTGGCTTGAGGCCTCACTGGCAGCTTTCAGCCTTTGGGTCAGAGAGAAGCGGGCTCTAGCTCCTTGGTAACCAGCATGGAAATATTCAAAGAGGAGGATTTCAGCTTGAAAGGTGTGTAGCTGGAGCCTGAGAAGAGCTGTGTGCAGCCTACAGTGAGAGATTAAATATCAGGAGTCTACATGAGTTTGGTCCTGGACTTGCTGTGGGGATGTAGCCAAGTCACTTCCATTCTGGTCTAGACCTCAGACTTCCTGCCTATGATATATGGGAGGGGTGGAAAAATCTAGTAACTTCAGAGGCAAGGCAGGTAAAGTAAATGAGTTCAGAGAGCTGAACTAAGAACTCAGGGAAACCAGCTACATGCCCCACCTAAAAGAAAACTGGAAACAATATCAATGATAATGTAAATAATTATAATTATTATCACGATTGAACTCTTATTCCAGGCACTATCCTAAACACTTTACAGGTATTAATTCATGCATTTCTCAGCACACTCCTATAAGTCCCATCCCCATTTTGCAAATGAGGAAACTGAGGCACAGAGATGTTCAGTAACTTGCCCAGAGTCACACAGCTGATAAGTGAAAAAGAGTCCTCATGGCCGGTTTTCATCCTCTGGACTAGGTGACCTCTACGATCCTCTCAGTCGTAACCATCTAAATCTCTATGGAAAGCAGCGTCTGCCTATAGTAGTTGATCAGATTGGTCAGATCAATATCTGGGAGTCAAACTGCATTTACTGAGTCATTATTTACCAGACTCCATGTTAAGCACCTACAACTATTCATCCACGAATCTTCCCAACCCCGTTTCACAGTGGATTAACTGAGGTTCAGTAGATGATTGACTGGACCAAGGTCACAGAGCTAGAAAGTGGCAGAGCTAGAGTTTAACTCCAAGCCTAAATAGGCTATGGACTCAACCAACCCAGGCTTGGCAAGCTATGGCCCGTGAGCCAAGTTGGGCCCTCACCTCCTGTTTTTGCAACTAAGTTTTTATGGGAACAGAGCCATGGGCAGCGTTTACGTCTATGGCCATTTTCCTGCCAAAGCAGCAGAACTGAGTTAGAGACCCAAGGCCCGCAAAGCCTGAACTTTTTACTATCTTTAAACCTTTACGGAAAAGGTTTGCTGACCCCTGGACAGGAAATGCAAAAGGGCAGGCGAACAGGAAGAACCAGTGGAAAGTAATGGAGACAGCGGGGCATGTGACGGCTTTAGCCGGACTGGAGGGCAGGGGTGGTTGGCAAGTGGCATTTCTGTGGGGTTTTTTTGTTTGTTTGGCCACGCCACACGTGGGATCTTAGTTCCCTGACAGGGATCAAACCCGCACCTCTTGCAGTGGCAGCGTGGAGTCTCAACCACTGGGCCGCCAGGGAAATCCCGCAAGTGGCATTTTTGATAGGTGGGTAGAAAAAGGGGTTCTACCCTTTTTTAGGATAGGTAGGATAGGGTTCTACCCTTTTTTGATAGGTAGGAAAAGGGGTTCAAAATTCGGATAAAGACTCAGCTCAGGCAAGAAAACTTCAGCTGTGGAGGAAAAGCAGCTGGGGAACAGTTATTCTGGCAGTAGATGGCATTTGTAAAAGGCAAGGGATTGGATCAGATCCTGGGCTGATTTTGAAGGGGATGCTGTTGCTGTTTACTCAGCTAATCAATGCTTCATTCACAGGGAGAAGGAGCCCAGCAGTGGAACAGGCTGCCGTTCAAGGGAGGGAAACTGGATTTCAGATGGGGGAAGGCTTTTCTTTCATTCACTCATCCCTTTCTTCGGACAGTTATCGAACATTCACTGTGGATCAGGCATCAGACATACCACTGATGGGGGAAGGAGTGGAGGCAGAGGATGTTAAGGAGAGCAGGGCACATAGAAGAGAGAAAAGGCAATGAGAAAGAGAGAGAGAAACACAAGCAGAGGCAAAGGAAAAACCAGCAGCAAGGGAGACATACAGACATCTAGAAATAAGAGATCAAGTCAGAAAATGAAAAGGATACACCAAGGCTTGAGCTGTGAGCATCAGGGTAAATAGTTATCTTTCATTGTTTCCCTTTGCCATGTTGGCCAGCCATTGTTCACAGGTCTTAAGCCACTCTAAATCCTTAAGCATTCAGAGGCTATGGTCTACTTGGTTCTAAATGGGGGTGGGGGTGGGGGGAGGAACTCATCTCTGACTTGCCACTGGAAGTCCAGAACACCTTACCTGATGGGGTGGGTAAAATTCAACTTGGACATACAACTGGCCCAGAAGCAAAAATGTTCCCACCGTGGGTATTCGGGAAAAGAATTAAAGGGGTGTAATAATCAGAGGAGATAAGACTTACAGCCAAAGAGCAGTGTAAGGTGGGGTAGAATCACAGACTATCAGAGCTGGGAGCAACCAGGTGATGGTGACGGTGTAGCAGCAGCAAACTAACCCTTCTTGGTCTAATATGTTCCAGGCCTGGTCTAGTTCTGTTACCAGCCTCATCTCTGAATCCTCCCAACGACCCTACGAGAGGTTATCTCCATTTCTCAGTGGAGAAAACAGAGACCCCAAAAAGCAAAGCCACTCACCCAAGCTCAAAGCTAGGGTGGAGCTGGGATTGCCACCCATCTCTCTGAGCCCTGAGCCCATTAAGCCAGTGATTCTCTAAGTATGGACCTTAGACCATCAACATCGCCCCAGGAGTGACTATTTTAAAATGCAGATTCCTGGGCCCTGCCTGGATTCACTGAATCAAAATCTTTAGGGGAGGATAGTCTCAGCTCTGCATTTTGAACCAGATGGTTTCTACATTTGCTGAGGCTTGAGAATCACCAAACAAGACTGAAGTTCCAATCCAGTTCTTAAAACTGTGATCCATGAGCAGCTCTCCAAGGGTCTATGACCTGCCGATAATATTATAAACTGAAGTATTGGTCAACATGTGTTCACTCCTCTTCCTCTCCCCTTTGGGGCAGTGTATACTTTCCTGCCTCACTGTCTATGAGTTAGACCATTTGATTTTGGCCAATGGAATGTGAGCAGATGGGGTGATAGAACTTTGAATCATGTTTGTGTAGTGTGGCTTGTCTCTCAGCCTCCTATACTGTCACCATGAAAAGAACGTGTTTCACAGACATAGAGAACAGACTTGTGGTTGCTGGGGGGCGGGGGTGGGTGGGGGAGGGTTGGATTGGGAGTTTGGGATTAGCAGATGCCAACTATTATATAAAGATGGATAAACAACAAGGTCCTATTGCATCGCACAGAGAACTATATTCAATATCCTGTAATGAACCTTAATGGAAAATAATATGAAAAACTATATATAACTGAATCACTTTGCTGTACACATAACTGAATCACTTTGCTGTACACCTGAAACAAACACAACATTATAAATCAACTATACTTCAATTAAAAAAAAGAACTTGTTTCACAAAGCGGCTGCCCCTTCAGCCTGAGCTCCAGAATCAGATACATGGAGCAGAGCTGAACTTTCCCAAGGCCTAGAGCCAAGCACAGGCAACCCATATTCTGAAACCAAAACACCCAAGCCAGCCCGTATACATGCCGACCACATGAGCAAGAAAAATAAGTGCTTGTTGTCAGCCATTGAGTGTAGGGATGATTTGTTACGTAGCAACACTGCAGCTACAGCTGACTAAAACACTTAAAATTAAATACCCTAAATTGTGTGTCCATCTTTATACTGTGTGTCCACTTTTGAGAGAGGGTATATATACCTTTCAGCTAATTCTCAAGAGATCAGGGATCCCCAAAATAATAAGACACTCAGATGTACTCAAAAATCCTCCCCATTCTCAATGAAACCTCAGGTTCTGGGACTTCAGCTGAATGAGTATCCCCTGTCCCTCCCTGTCTCTTAGAATGCAAATGTTTATTTAAGCCTTAAACTTTAAGGGGTCCAGACTGAGTATGCTATGGGAGTTCCAAGAAGGGGGCTTGGAACTCCCATAGCATACGGTGGAAAAATTTCTTTCCACTGGGGCTTATAAATTACCCATTTATCACCCCAGTGGAACGAAATTTTTCTCCACCTCTGTGAAATAAATAGATATAAACAACTCAGTTGATGTTTTGGCCAGATGTGAAAAATGAAAAATGGTATGCCTCAGGCCGGGTTGGTGTCTATATAAATAAATGCACAGAATCTATATTCAACACCTCAATCAGGAAAATGATATTCACGTGTCACAGAACATTAATTTTTTTTTTTCAAGACCCTTAGGTAATATTTTTAGGAATCTGTGAATACACAATTCACATTGTTTTTGGCCCTGAGGTGGTGAAGTAACAGGACCCTTGGTAGGCGGCAAGGCCCCCGAGGAGGATGTGAAATGACCCGCTGAGACTTCATTTGTTTGACGTCACTGCTCATACTTTATCCTGAGTTGGAGGCCAAACAAGCCAGTCTGGGAACAATCCATTTTCCTGTGCTGGCAGCATCCCCTTGGCTGTTAACGGTTGAGTATTTCAACACAGATGGATGGGTTCTGCCCCGTCAGGGAGACGCAACTGGACTTGAACGGAGTCCAGCTGGCAGGATTTCTGATTGCCAGGATGACCTGCTCCTTTCAAGGAGAGCAGAATTCAAATGGTGATTCGTGAATTGATAGGGAGGGGAGTGAGAAAGGGCAGGTGTATTTGCATCCGTAACCCACGTGACCCAGGGCTACACAGGGATGGGAGAAGGGCCTTCTTGGGTAGTGTGGAAGGAACTGGAAGGGCTTCTCTGCCTCGTCAGTACCCCCTCCCAGCAATGACTGCACTGTCTGTCTTTTGGGTTTTGGTGCATCTTTTCTTTGTCAGTACCATCAGATAGCGTGGGTTTGGATCCCGGATATACACCACTTATTTGCTGTGCAGCATGGGGCATTACTTAACCTCTCTGTGCTTCTGGAACCTTGTTGCAGAGTGAGGACAATATGCCTTGACGGTTAAATGAGCTGGTGAGGTGGGCAGCCCAGTGCGGTCGTTAAGGACGTGGGCTTTGAAGCTTCTGGATGGGTTTGAATCCCAGCTATACCACTCACTTGCTGTGCAGCCTAGGGCAAGTTACTTAACCTCTCTATGCTTCAGTCTCCTCTTATGTGAAATAAACATGATAATAGTTCTTACCTTGGAGGCTGTCCTGATGAGTTAATACAATCAGCACCACTGGGCTTAAGCCTTGGATCTTAGGGCCGTATAATAAGCTCCCCATGTGATTCAGCAAGGGAATAGGAGAGCAGGGAATCCCTCTGAGAAAATTTCCTATGCATCCTTGGATAAATAACTTCCATTCTCTGAGCCTTAGCATCTATAAGATAGAAGCATTGGGCTGAATGGTCTCTTAACTGCCCCTTTAAAATTTTGTGATTCTGTGGGCATGTACACTGACCCAGAAGATGATGCTTTATGCCTTTGCACATGCTGTTCCTTTTGCCTGGAGAGACCACCCTCACCTATCAATTCGGGGAATGTCTATTCACCCTCCCAAGCCCCAGCCCTCATGTGATTTCCTCTGTAAACCCTTCTCTGACCCTTCCTAGCCCTGCATGCTCCACTTTTCCTTAGGCATCTGGCTCTTGTTACACTCACCTCCCTGTGTTACTCATGTGATGCACTTGGACCGGGTCTGTTCATCCTCCCACAGGCTCGCCTTCACCAAGACGGTGAGACTTTCTTTAGGCGGGGTTCACTCCACAGACCGAAGCTGAAGCTCTCTAGAGGATGGAGCCAGGAGGTAAGCAGAGGGGATGGGTAGGATGGTTCAGGTACTGAGTGAAGTAAAGAGAGGTCTGGAGGTGAAGACGGTGAGGAGAGCAGCTTCTCTAGTTTGGAGGAGAGCACTGCAAGACACTTTTAAATTCTGGCTTAGGATAGAGCGTAGAGCAAGTGTTCGATAAACGTTTGTAGGATGATGGAAAGGATGTAGGGTGATGGAATGGATGGTGGATGGGATGGATAGATGGAAGTGTGGGGGGATGGATGAATGAATGGGTGGATGAGATAGATGGATGGATGGATGGATGATATATATTGCAGTACCCAGAGTTAGTGCAGACTCCACAGACTAAAGTCACAGCCCCAACAATACTGACTTCAGATGGCAGCTGCAAAGTTAGGGGTTCCCAGGCCACTGCATTTCTGAACAACTGACTATAAGGGTAGGGGTCCCCCCTACCTCCCTCAAATGCAATAATTCGCTAGAACAACTCACTAGAACTCGGGAAAGTGCTGTACTTATGATTATGGTCTTATCATAAAGGATACAAATCTGGACCAGTCAAATGAAGACACATACAATGTTACGGGCCAATTGTGCCCCCCCTCCAATTCATATATTGAAGCCCTAACCCCCAGAACCTCAGAATGTGACCGTGTTTGGGGACAGGACCTTTAGGGAGAGGTGCTTACAGTAAAACGAGGCCTGAGGGCACACTGATGGGTTCACCAACCAGGAAGCTCACCCCAGCCTCTGCACCCTGAGTTTTCACTGGGGTTTTGTTATGTAGGCATGATTGATTGAATCATCAGTCTGATCTCACCTGGCTCAAAGCCTCAACCCTCTAATCATGTGGTTGGCCCTTCCAGCCTGGCCAGGCCCCTTGCTGAAACTATCTAGGGGCCAATCTTGAGTCCTCATTAGCATAAACTCAGGCTGCTCCTGGGGCCTCCCAGGGTTAACAAAGACAGTCCTATGACTTGGGAAATTCCAACAGTTTAGAGGCTCTATCTCTCTCAGGAACTGTGGACGAGAACCAGACAAATTCTTTATTATACAACACATATAAATATATGTGCATGATATATATATTATATATATTTATATGTGCTATATTTAATTGTTCTAATTGTATAGCATATATATATTGGAAAGATATGTTCCTTTTTTTTGTAGATATACACACACTACTATATATAAAATAGATAACTAGTAAGGACCTAATGTATAGCACAGGGAACTCTACCCAATACTCTGTAATGACCTATATCGGAAAGGAATCTTAAAAAGAGTGGAGATATATATATATATATATATATATATATATATATATATATATATCTGATTCACTTTGCTGTACACCTGAAACTAACACAACATTGTAAATCAACTATACGCCAATAAAATTTTTCTTTAAAAGATATGTTCTTTTTGTGATTTTCAAGGTTTTGTGAAAATGTATTGCCTTTATAGTCAGAATTTTATTTCTTTTCATTTTTAATGGTCAAGCTAAGAGGCTCAGGTCAGCACAGTAGTTAAGAACTTGGATCAAATTCCCATCTCATTAGCTCTATGACTTCTCTGGGCTTTGGTTTCTTTTTTTGCCAGGTGGAATTTATATCCACGGTGCCTACCCCAGAGTTCAGCTGTAGATAGAACCCAGTGCAGTACCTGGGTCTTGGTAACGAACTATTATTGGATCATTATTGTAATAACCATTGTTAACATTCTTATAACTCATCTCACCACCTAATGAGTCACCTGGGAAATGACATTTATTGAGCACCTACGGCATGCAGGGCAGTGAGTGATCCAGAACCAGGAGACCTGCACTCCTCAATGCTGCCGGAAACCTACAACCGCCCTGGAGAAATACACTGAGCGTCCACAGAGTATAGGGTAGCACATGCCCAGGAATGTCGTCTGTTGAGGTTTTGGTTGGCGCCTGAAAGGAGGAAACTGCAGGGCTGGCAAGGCTTAGGGAACCTGGGAGGGGCTGTGTCAGTAGAGGGTGGCACCTGGGCACAGAGCCAGGTGTGGTCTCGGAAAGCAGACCATCTCTTAAACCGCTGTTTCTATCCCAACCTCAGGTGGTGAGCACTTTCCACTCTCTACCTCTTGCCAGTTCACGTTTCCCTGCCCCTGGCACGTCCCTTACTTTAGGTGATGTCAGTCTCACAGGAAGTATACCATCAAGATTCTCATTTTACAGATGGAGAAACTGAGGTCAAGGAGGTGGTCACCTAGTTCGTAAGTTGGCTAAGCTCACCTAGTAAGTGGAGGAATTGGGATTCAAACCCAAGTTAAAAGCAGGTACAGCTGTGAGTACCATGAGGATGGAGCTGGGGCCATCTCCTTTCCTCCTCAGGGACAGAATATTTTCTCCCCCACGGTCTCTTGCGGACTGTTTAAGAACTGTGTCTTAGTATCAGATTGTTACAATCCAAGGAACTTTGAGAACAAAAAAATAAGAAACATACACTTAAAAATGGAAATTTCAGGGGCTTCCCTGGTGGCGCAGTGGTTGAGAGTCCGCCTGCCGATGCAGGGGACACGGGTTCGTGCCCCGGTCCGGGAAGATCCCACGTGCCGCAGAGCGGCTGGGCCTGTGAGCCATGGCCGCTGAGCCTGTGCGTCCGGAGCCTGTGCTCCGCAACGGGAGAGGCCACAGCAGTGAGAGGCCCGCGTACCGCCAAAAAAAAAAAAAGGAAATTTCATGCACACTGTAGTGCCCAGGAGGGATTTTCATCACACATGTTTATGGGGGGAGGGGTACAGTTTGAGGGTTTTTTAAAAAAAAGATCATATGTTTTTGATTTAAGGATTAGATATACCTGGGTCTAAGTGACATCTCCAAGGCCGTTTACTGAGCCACAATTGAGCGAAATTTCCCACTGGGAAGGAACAGAGGGAGAAAATTAACATTTATTTATGTCCAGTAAACACAAGTACCATGAAGTGATTGACATACCTCATTTCATTAAATCCCTATAACCCACTCTATGATGAAGCTACTATTATTAATCCATTTTACAGGTGGGGAAACTGAGGCTCAGAAAGGTGAAATGACTTGCCCATCCTCCTGATTACTATGCTGCACTGCCTCCCTGTCAGTGTCACTGTTTGCACTCCAGGGAGAGTGACGCCAACTTCACATGGGCTGCAGAATCCCACACCTTGCTCCTTGCCTGGACAACTTTGCACAAGCTTTTTCTCAGCATGCCTTTCCCATGTCTGTAAGACCAGAATAATAATACTTATACGGCACAGCTGTCAAGAGTTTTCAGCAAGGTGCAGCCATTATGGAGAACTGTATAGAGGTTGCTTAAAAAACTAAAAATAGAGCTACCATATGATCCAGCAATCCCACTCCTGGGGCACATATATGGAGAAAACTCTAATTCGAAAAGATACATGCACCCCAATGTTCATAGCAGCACTATTCACAATAGCCAAGACATGGAAGCAACCTAAGTGCCCATGACCGATGAATGGATAAAAAAGATGTGAGACACACACACACACACACACACACACTGGAATATTACTCGGCCATAAAAAAGAATGAAATAATGCCATGTGCAGCAACATGGATGGACCTAGAGATTATCATACTTAATGAAGTAAGTCAGAAAGAGAAAGACAAATATCATATGGTATCCCTTATATATGGAATTTAAAATATGATACAAATGGATTTATTTTCAAAACAGAAACAGACTCACAGACATAGAAAACAAACGTATGGTTACCAAAGGGAAAAGGGAGGGCAGGGATAGATTAGGGGTTTACTATATGTAAAACAGATAAACAACAAGGCCCTACTGTACAGCACAGGGAACTATAATGTAATATAGTAATAACCTATAATGAAAAAGAATATGAAAAAGAATGTCTTACCTAATTCACTTTGCTGTACACCAGAATCTAACACAACATTGTAAATCAACTACATTTCAATTGAAAAAAACAAAGGGTGTTCAGCAAGGTCATATCTGTGAAGCACGCAGCACAATCCCTGGCGCAGGTGGGCACAGCATATGTTATGGGTGTGGCTGTACCCAGACCCTGGACACATAAGAGGCCAACAAACTTCAATTGTCACCCACTCCTCTGCTACAAGGTGCGGAAGACATAAGCAGGAAAAGATGCAACCTTTCCTTTCAAAAAGCTCACAGCCTTGACCGTGAGAGAAGACAGACCATGGGAACAAAAAGCAATCAGAAGAAACCTTCTATAGTTGTATGAGTGAGGTGCTCCCAGTGGAGAAAGAAATACCAACTAAATCAGCTTTTCCAAATGCGTTCCTTGGCCCATAAAATTCAAGAGTCCATTTTATTTTATTTTATAATTTATTTATTTATCTTTGGCTGCATTGGGTCTTCGTTGCTGCGCGCGGGCTTTCTCTAGTTGCGGCGAGCGGGGGCTACTCTTCGTTGCGGTGCATGGGCTTCTCATTGTCGTGGCTTCTCTTGTTGTGGCACACGGGCTCTAGGTGCGCGGGCTTCAGTAGTTGTGGCTCGCGGGCTCTAGAGCTCAGGCTCAGTAGTTGTGTTGCACGGGCTTGGTTGCTCCGTGGCATGTGGGATCTTCCTGGGCCAGGGCTCAAACCCGTGTCCCTTGCACTGGCAGGAGGATTCTTAACCCCTGCGCCACCAGGGAAGCACCAAGAGTCCATTTTAATTTTAAACTGTCAGTGTGGTGGTTAAGAGCTTGGGATAATACATCTTTAGGTCTGGTTCGATCGGGGATTATCAACACTATTAAGCCAACGTCTTTTTTTTGGGGGGGTGTTACGCGGGCCCCTCACTGCTGTGGCCCCTCCCGTTGCGGAGCACAGGCTCCGGACGCGCAGGCTCAGCGGCCATGGCTCACGGGCCTAGCCGCTCCGCGGCATGTGGGATCTTTCCAGACCAGGGCACGAACCCGTGTCCCCTGCATCGGCAGGCGGACTCTCAACCACTGCGCCACCAGGGATGCCCAAGCCAACATCTTTTGATAACAAATGATTTGTCATGCTGCCTTTACAATTCTGACATAAAATTCACAGATAATATAATCCACCTATCACATAGTTTAATAGAGATCCAATATCGTGCCCTGTCTGTAACATAAAGGAGAGAAAAAAGATATTTATAATAAAAATACACATGTCAGCATATAAATGTTCACACACAACTCCACTGGACAATGTAATGAAGTAACCAAAAGAGATGAGACAAAATTTAGCTCAATGTTGTCAACAGTTTTTCTTTATATTTAACATAATGGCTACATAGGTATGTTCATACATACATGCATATCCCACAGAAAGTTCTGAATTATCATTTCCCAATAGAATGCCTCTTAGTTTTTCATACTCAAACTTCATGGAACATATATCTCTCTCAATGTATGCTGATGTTTATATAGGAAAAGAATTGTATGTATGTCTCTAAAGTTCAATGCAAAATTTTAAACAAAATGCTATACAGAACACTCCCGATGCTACACTCTAAATACAATTGGTGGAACATTCGGATTGGTTTGAGAAGTACGTCCAATGGCAACAAAAAGTATGCAAGTTTATGTCACAACTGTAAGAGAAGCCACAGCATACAAAACCACTGTTCATTTTCTTTTCTAGCACCTTTGTTGAAATATAATTAACATACAATAGCCTGCATCCTTTTAAAGTATGCAATTCACTAATTTTTGACGGGTGTATACACCTGGGAAACCATTGCCACAATCAAATTAAAGACACGCCACGAATCCCCAAATTTCCTTGTGCCTCTTTGCAGTCCATTCCTCCCCCCGACCCTACCCCAGGCAGTCACTGAACCAAAGTAATTGTTTACCGCAGTGATATTATGTGATGATGTAGTAGGTGTTTAACGTCCTAAATGAGAGGCTGTCAGTCTTCTAACACAATTTTACTGTGTTTTAGTTACATTTTAGGAAATTGGTTGGGGATTTGGGGTTGACATGTAATGCATTCTAATTTTCCTATTTTAAAACAATGGAAACTAAGACTTCCGCTTCGGGGAACATGAAAGAGACGTACTTTTTCCGATACCTCCCAGCAAGTACAACTAGAAACCCTGGCTCTTATATGTAAAACAAACATAAGAAGACTTTGAAAGGTAGAGAGAAGAAGAAAGACTGGCTAAGGACCTCAGCACTTGGGGAAGGACATCAGGGAGTAGCCTTGAGATAGCTGAGACCTTTTACTGGAGTCCTTGCACCTGGACAAATGTCTCCTGGAATAACCGAATACAAAGAAACTCTAAGTGACTAAAAAATAACTCCACGCATGCGCTGTTGGGGTAATTAGGAACAATAAGATACAAAGAGGTCACAAACCAACTGCCTTTCTGAGGCGCAAAAGCAGGTACTACGCATGATCCCTACACACGGCGCAGCCAAGGGGGTGGGCAGACCACCTAAGCCGCCCCTCCTTCTCCACCCACCGCTCGGCCCCGCCCTCTCCCCATTTAAGGGACCAGCCCGCCCTCCTTGGGGAGCGAGCAAATGCACCTGTCTCTTATTCCCTCTCCCTTGTGCTGCAGTATGGGCCTCAATAAAGCCTTGCCTGAATCTCTCATCTGACCTCTTATCAATTTCCATTGATTGAAGAGTCCAAGGATCTGGGTTGGTAACAGCCTGAGATTTCTCTTAATATCCCAGAGTTGGAGCTGACGGATTTGGCAACCCCAAAACAGCAATAAGTACAGACTGAAAAGAAACCTTAACAAAAGCCAGCTCTTTGTAGGCAAAGGACCAGGAAAGAGGCATAGGTCAGAATACTTCTAAGCAATAATCACTCTACTGTATACAAACACAGAAACATCGGTAGCCTCACCCACACCCACACTAGCAAAGACCAGTGGGGAGTGTAGAGTTCCACCTTCATGAAGCTTCACAAGGCACCCCAGCACTCCAGATGCGATGGTATCGGAGAGATCCAAGTAAGAAGCCAGGACTTTCATCCCACCAACCAGCACTGAGCCCCTCCCTGGACTTCCGCTTGGCAGTATTGAAGAGTCCTGCCCACTCCCCATGGCAGTGACGTCAGCGGAAGCCTAATGAAGAGCCGGGAATTTCGTCATTGCCCAGTGATAATGTGGCCATCCCCCAACTCAGTGTTAGCGGAGACCATAACGGGAGCCAGAACTCCCCACCTAGTAGCTGTAAGAACCCTACTCTCCTTGGGGGTCAATGGTGGGAAATCTGGACTTCTCCCACCTTTGGCAGCGACTAGGTGGCATCCCTACCACTTGTCCTGCCAGAACAGGGTCAGAAAAAGCCAACTAACACCGAAGGTTTAAATAAGATTCAGTTGCATAACATAATACAAAAATGTCCAGGTTCCAATCAAAAATCACTTGTCATCACAAGAGCCAGAAAGATCTCAAACTGAATGAAAAAAAAAAAAATCCATAGATGTCAACACCAAGACGAGAGAGATGTTAGAATTACCTCACAATGATTTTAAAGAAACCATGATGAAAAGGCTTCAATGAGCAATTACGATCATGCTTGGAACAAGTGAAAAAATAGAAATCCTCGGCAAAGAAATAGGACATCTCAGCAAAGAAATAGAAAATATAAACAGAAAACAGATGGAAATTTTAGAAACTAAAAAGTAGAATAACTGAAGTAAAAACCTCAGTGGATTGGTTAACAGCAGGATGGAGGGATAGAGGGAAAAAGTCAGCGAACTGAAATATAGCACGATAGAAATGATCTAAACAACAACAAAGAGAAAATAGACTGGAAAAAATAGAGATTCCGTGACCTATGGAATGACAACGAAATATCTAATATTTGTGTCATCAGAGTCCTGGAGGAGAGGAGACAGAGGGCAAGTTTGAAAACATACTCAAAGAAATAATAGTCCAATTATACTCCAATAAAGATGTAAAGAAAAAAATAATAATAATAGTCAAAACTTCCCACATTTGTCAAAACACAGATTCAAGAAGCTGAGCAAACCAAAGACACATCATAATTAAACTTCTGAAAACTAAAGACAAAGACAGATATTTGAGAGCAACGAGAGAAAATGTTTGTGAGATTCATGTATATGAAGCTGGTTTTTTCTTATCCTTATGTTTGTATAGTATTCCATGGTATGAAAAGGCCACAATTGTATGACCCAGTCTATTACTGAGGGACATATGATTTGTTTCTGGGGGTTTTTTTTTTGGCTATTAGAGAATAAAGCTGCTGTGAACATTGTTGAACAGGTCTTTGATGAACATATGTAGGCATTTCTGTCAGGTATATACATTGAAATGGAATTGCTAGATCATAGGGTAGGTGTATGTGTTCAGCCTTAATAAAAAGTGTCAGACTGCTTTCCAAAGAGTTCCAGGGCTTCCCTGGTGGCACAGTGGTTGAGAGTCCGCCAGCCGATGCAGGGGACACGGGTTCGTGCCCTGGTCCGGGAAGATCCCACATGCTGCGGAGTGGCTGGGCCCGTGAGCCATGGCCGCTGAGCCTGTGTGTCCGGAGCCTGTCCTCTGCAACAGGAGAGGCCACAACAGTGAGAGGCCCGCGTACCGCAAAAAAACAAAAACAAAAACAAAAACAAAGAGTTCCAGTTGGTCCATATCTTTGAGACAACCAACAACACTGGATGACTTTCCCAACTCCTCCTGGGGGATGGGGGGTTGTACCACCTGCACTGTGCATTCACTGGTCAAACGATGTCATGAGGTCCTGACTCCCTCCCTATTTTTGTTTCTCTTCCAAGCTCCCTCTGTATTGGTTTAACTTTCAGATAGGTCCCCTGTGTGATGACCAGACAGCTGGCAACAGCTGGTGGAAAATGAGGCATTTCCCTTCCCTTTCCCAGTCCCTCCAGTCTAAGGTGAGGAATTAGTTCTTGCTGGTGTTCATCATGTGTCCAACCATTAACCCATCAGTGATGGGGAGAGGTACCATACTCTGATTGGCCAGACCTTGGTCACCTGCTACTCCTGGGATGGTGGTGGGGTCAGTTCCTCCTGAAATTCTTATATGAGGAGTGAGGAAGGGGGTTTCCAAGAGAAAAATCGTGGTGCTATTATTAGACCACTTCAAAGGTCACATGCTAAACTGTGTGATGTAGGCAGAGTTTTATAAGAAACTGAAAAATATGAAGGATTTCAGAATGAGGATCCAAACAGAAGTTAAGAGGCAAATCTTAGAAGATGACATTTATAAGGGATAAATATAAAGCTTTATTCCTAGGTCTTAAAAATTGCACAAGTACAAGATGGATTTTGCAAAAGCTCCTCTAACTTAAACATAAGGGGTTTTGTTCAGAACAAACTCAGTGCAAGTCAAGAGTGCATTGTCGGGCTTCCCTGGTGGCGCAGTGGTTGAGAGTCCGCCTGCTGATGCAGGGGACACGGGTTCGTGCCCCGGTCCGGGAAGATCCCACATGCTGCAGAGCGGCTGGGCCTGTGAGCCATGGCCGCTGAGCCTGCGCGTCCGGAGCCTGGGCTCCAAAACGGGAGAGGTCAAAAAAGGGGGAGGCCCGCGGACCAAAAAAAAAAAAAAAAAAAAAAAGAGTGCATTGTCATGGACGTAAAAGCTAAAGCTTTTTAAGGCCATGTTAACAGAAGTATAAGGTCTAAATGAGGGAGGTGAGGATGCGGACTGAATTTTGTTCTGGTTCTCCTTAAATCATAATGGACAGTAAAAGAGAGTATGCAGGCAGATGAAGGGAGCTTAAAACCAGCCTTGTGAGATGTGGTTGAAGAAACACGCACAGTTTTGTTTAAAGGAGAGAAGTTGGGACCTGGAGAGCAGGGAGACATGGTCATCATCTTCAGAGCTGGGAAGGGCAGACACTTGTGAGAAAAGATTAGATATGTTCTGCAGGCCCAAAGGATGTAAGCTTAGGGAATCCAGCTATTGATATGGAAATGAAAATCCTACCAGTTGTCTAAATAGATATATCCTAGCTCTGGGTCAAGGTTGACTGATCACTTTTCAAGAAAGCCATAGCTTGGTCCTACACACCAGAGAGGTGTTTATACTAGTTCAGCTTTTCCCAAAGTGTATCCTGTAGAACTCTAGTGGAAAAGAAGTCAAATCTGCCTGGAAGACACCGGGCACTAAAGTCCTCCCCCTCCCCCTTATAACATACAATGAGATTTTTTTTTTTTTGCGGTACGCGGGCCTCTCACTGTTGTGGCCTCTCCCGTTGCAGAGCACAGGCTCCGGACGCGCAGGCTCAGCGGCCATGGCTCACGGGCCCAGCCGCTCCGCGGCATGTGGGATCTTCCCGGACCAGGGCACGAACCGGTGTCCCCTGCATCGGCAGGCGGACTCTCAACCACTGCACCACCAGGGAAGCCCCTACAATGAGATTTTTAAAGGTACCAGCAGAGCATTCAATCAAGGAGCCTGCGTAGCTTTCATTAAACCAGTGATTTCCAAACACATTTGACCAAAACATCTTCCTTTTTCTCCTAGTAACATCTACTAACATCCCTTAGGATGAATGCCCCGTGAAACTCAGTTTGAGAAACAGTGGACAACTTAGGGTTTAGAGTTCTAGCTAACCCATAGACCCATCACTTGGTGGGATGGCAAGATCAGTAGGGCTGTGCCCTCTGTTTCTTGTTCTCTCTCTCTCTCTCTCTCTCTCTCTCTCTCTCTCTCTCTATATATATATATATATATATATATATATATATATTCCCCTTCTCTTTTACCAGCAACAAAATTAAAAGCCCTAGCCCTACTGCCACATTCTAAACTTCTTCCCAAACAAGCTTCACAGTTTACTAGTAAGTAACAACATAATGTGTCTTTGTTCATGCTGGAGAATGTGTTAGTTATTACTGTGTAACAAACTGTCCCCCTAAATCAAAGTCTCAGGACAAGTGCAGCTGGTTGGCTAGATTGGCTGGTCTGGAATGGCTTCCACTGGGATATTGCATCTCTGCTCCACATGCGTCTCATCCTCTAGCAGGCTAGCTTATTCACATGACAGCTGGGAGGGTTCCAGGAGAATGAGAGGAAGCCTGTAAGGTGTCTTGAGGTCTGGGGTTAGAATTTGTGCACCAGCACTTCTGCCACATTCTACTGGCCAAAGTAAGTCACGAGGGCAGCCCAGATTCAAGGAATGGGAAATTAAACTCCACCTCTTGTTGGGGGACTTCTAAGTCTAATGACAAAGGATGTGGGTACAAGGAGGCCATGATCATTCCACAGCCAACAATGAGGAAGAAATTCCATTAGATTCTTCCTTTGACTACCATCACTGGCCCCAGTTAAAACCTTATCTACTCTTTTATCTTTCTAGTGTGGAAATATTTATTATGGAGGATCCACAACTGGGGAGAGCCTAAAGTTACCTCCTAGCTACCAGGTGTTGTGTTATGTTCAGAGATAAGGAAATAATAAGCAGGGATCCTCAAATCTAGCGGGGGAGTCACATGTAAAAACCACGTGATAAACACCATGAATGAGCAGTGCTCAAAATGGAGTGGTGGCACAAAGGAGAATGTGATGAACTCTGTTCAAGTTGATTGGAGAAGGGGCCACAGAAGAAGAGATGTGTGAGCTGGTATGAGTGAGAATTTATCTGGGCAAGCATGGCAGGGAAAGGCATTCCGGAGAGAGGGAACAGCATCGACAAAGGCACAGAGACTTGAAATAGGATGACTAGTTCAGAGGAATGGTGGTGGGAGCTGAATCCAGGGACTAGGGATTGTGGAGGGACTTGGGTGCCATACAGAGAAGGTCAACTTTATCCCTGGGGCCTTGGGAAGAGGCTGAGGGAGGGTATTAAGCAGGAGGGTGACCTGGGGAGATTGGTGTTCTAGAAGGAGGACTTCGGAAGCCGGGTGGAGAAGAGGGCAGGGTAGGAGCAGGGTGAGGGAGAGAGGATGAATTCTGTTTGGGACCTGTTGAGTTTAAGATGCTGACGGGGCAGTGGTTGGGGGTGGATCACTCCTCAGATCAAAATGCAGAAGAGACTCAGAATGCTGAAGCCGGAAGGGGACCCATGGAAGAAGAACCCCATCCTCTCCAGGATTTTCCCACTTTCCCGTACCTCTCCATTCACGTCTCTCCCTCTTCCCACACAGACGCCCTGGCAGCCAGAGTCCCAGTCTTTCCCTACACGGGGAGGGGGGTAAGTTAAAAACATTCCACAGGGTGATAAAGTATTTGCTTTCTGACGGACAGTCTCTAAAAAGTGGCAGAGCCTCAGCTCCCAGCCAAATGTCCTTTCCCTCCCCTGGTACGCGTGTGCGCGCGCACACACACATGCACACACCCCCATCTCCCACGGTCTGGGGCCAGCGTTTCGACATCTCTGCATCTCTGTACAGATCTGTGTTTTTCTCTCAGGGCCATCTGTCGCTGACTCTGCTATAAATCTTGTTGTGTTTCCTTGCCATATGGCATAATTAATTACTTCAGGGCACAAAGGACCCCACTGCTCCTCGGGCTGGGGGCCAGCTGGCTCACTGAGGAGCAGTTTGCTGTGATGGGACATGGCCTGGCTACTGTACCCTGTCACCCAGCTCCCACGGCGGGAGCTGAGTTGGCCGAAGCCCCCGTTCCCTGTGGCAGCATCTGACAGCAGCTTGGCGGTGGCCGTGCCCTAGCTGTGACACGGGTGGCATTTATAGAGAATAAGGCCACACACCATCTATTGCCATAGAAGTCCGTGCGTGTCTATTAACTCAACCAGGACCCTCAACATCATTTATCTCTGTCATTTAATGGCTAAGTTGAGAACAGTCTGCGTATTCCACATGGGCAGGGGTTTGGGGGACTTCCAAATCTTTGGAAGACAGCTGGGGGAAAATTGAAACACAGCCATGGAAAGCTAGGACGTTGAATGAGCCCCTCCGCCAGGGTTTAGCCTCCACATCTGAAAACAAGGAGGATTGGATGAGCACTCTGTTCCCTTGAGGCTCTAGCATGCTAAGATTCCCCCATCAATCAACGAATACTCAATCAACAAACAGCCCTGTGTAAGCACTGGGGACACAGCTCTGATGGGGCAGACATGGCCCCGTTCTCTCAGAGCCTGCTCCTACAGAGAGAGAACCACACACACGCATGCTCACACACATGCAATATACATGTAAACAGACCACATAATCTCAGGTCGTGGCCAATGGGATGAGGAACTGAATTAAGGGGGCGGAGTTAGAAAACAATCAAGGGACACCACCTTCAGAGAGAGGAATCACGGAGGAGCTCTCTGAGGAGGTGACTTTTTGTTAAACAGATATATTGAGATATAATTAACATACCACAACATTCACTCTTTCAAAGTGTACAATTCAGGGTTGTTTTTTTTAACATATTTGCAAGGTTGTGCAATCACCAGCACAATCAGATTTTGGAATATGTCATCACCCCCGAAAGAAATCTTATACTTACTAGTAGCCACTCCCCATTCTCTCTTTTCCCCGACCCACCAGCAACCACTAGGCTACTTTCTGTCTCTATGGATTTGCTTATTCTAGACACTTATTATGGGTGGAATCATACCGTATGTGGTCTTCTGTGAATGATTTCTTCATAACCTTTTCAAGTCTTATCCACATTGTTGCATGTGTCAGTATGTCATCCCTTTTTCTTGTCAAATAATATTCCATTGTATGGATACAGTACATTTCGTTTAACCTCATCAGTTGATGGGTAGTTGGGTTGTTTCCACTTTTGGGCCATTATGAATAGCGCTGATGAGAACAAGTTTTTGAGTGAATGTGTTTTTATTTCTTCAAGAGGTGACGTTGAACCTGAGAGCTGAAGGGGAAGAAAGAACCAGTCATGCCCAAAGCTGGGGGAAGATTATTCTTGGCTGAAGGAACAACACAGGCAAAGGTCCAGAGACGGGTGGACTCCAGGTTCCTTTGTACATAATCGCAGGCTTTGGAGGAATTCAAAAAGCATCTTCTGTGAACTGCACAAATCTATTCTACATACCTGTGTCTGATCTCTTCCTGAGCTGTGTAATCTGTGGTTACTCAGTTTGAGGGTCATGGTTGGCTCAGAGGAAAATTCCTAGGATTGGGTAAATTGGGGTGATTCCTGAGGCTCCACAATTTGGGAGGAGTGTAAGGGATCGTGGGCGGAGGGAGTTAAATGGGTCGATTCAGGGTAGCAGCACAATGTGGGGCAGAGGGATCTGAGTGACAGATCCTGGGCACTGGCACACAGGCACATAACTACCCCCAGCTCCCACAAAAGGCAGCCTGGTTGCCTAGCAGCAAATCTCCTCGCTCAGTTTCTGTATCACCCTGGCCACTAGTGAGAGGCTTTCCGCTTAACGAGTCTTTGCACTGGTTTCCCGCCTCCCCAGCTTTATTGAGATATGATTGACACATAATGTTGTATAATTTTTAAGTGTACAACATATTGATTTGATACATTTATATATTGCAAAATGATGACTGCCATAGTGTTAGCCAACACCTGCATCAGGTCGCATAATTACCGTTTCGTTTTTGTGGTGAGAACATTTAGGATCTACTCTCTTAGCAACTTTCAAGTATATGATACAGTCTTACTGACTATCATCACCTTGCATTTGTTTTTAACCTGGCTTCACCTGGATCAACCCATTACTAGTTGCAAGGGGCTGAGCTCACACTGGCTTAGATGCCCCATGCAAGGGTCCAGGGAGGGCAGTTCCCCAAGTGCTGCTACACGGAGGGTCGTACAGCAGCGTGTTAAGACAGCAAGGGGAGGATAAATCTGCCCAACTGGCAGTGAAAGAAGATGGGGCTGAGGGCAGTTAGGGTCACAGAACCTAGATCTAGATCAGAAAGCCAAAAAGGGAAAAGCTGGCTCTTGAAAGTGGGTTCTTCAGTTCTCTGCAGAAACCTCTCAGTCCATCCTATTCATAGCTGATAAAGCTTCTTCACACAAGGCTCCTATGTCTTTCTATCATTCTTAACATTTCATCTCATAGTCCAGAATGGCTGCTGTAGCGCCGGACATCACCTCTGCATCATAGGGAAGAAAAAGGAAATGGCAAAACTATTCTCACCTCCTAGTCAAGTTTGCTTCTTTTAAAGAACTCTCCTGGAAGCTCCATCTAACAACTTCTACTTACACCTCATCACACAATTTGTCTGCAAGGAAGGCTAGGAAACATGCTTAAATAGCCAAGAATATGGCTGAACCCAGCACTAGAGTGGGACTATTGCTCGGGTAAAAGGGGGGGGGGTGGATAATAGGCAACTCATAGCCTGAACAGCAGGGTCTTAGTCACCTCCTTGGAGAGGGGTCCCTTGCCCAGCCTTTCCAAAATAACACCTCTCACTCTAAACTTCCACTCTGATACGTTTCTAAGAATGTATCACTCTCTGAAATTACTTATGTATTAGTCTCCTTATTTGCTGACCAACTTTCCCCGCTAGAATGCAAGCTCCACGACAGCAGAAACTATATGTCTTTTTCCTCACTGGCTCAAGTTGGAGGGCCATGCAGAACTGAGGGTGAGTATTGAAGAGCCCCGCCCCAAAGTGGGGCTGTGAGCATTTCATGAGATGCTGAGTTCAAGGCACTGAGCCCATACCCTGGCACAGAGGGGCTGGGACTGGCTAGTGTTTGCTACTCCATTTCCCTATTCCTGCCATTGGGATGACCATAAAACTGAGTTCTGGCCAGTGGACTAGGGTCAGAAGTGACATAAGCTACTGGCCCCTAAACCTCTCATGCCACCTCCGTGCTTTCTCTTTCCCCATTGGCCAGCGATTCAGTGGCGGCACCTTAGAATCTGGCAGAGCTATAGTGTAGAAGACATCTGGGTTTCTGAATGACTGCAAGGAAAGGGGCTCCCGCCCACAGCAGACTGAGATGCAAGTGAGAAACAAATCTGCATAGTTTGAGCCATCGAAGTTTGGGACTATTTGTTACAGCAGCATTTCATTAGCCTCCGTTGCCACAGAAACCACGCCAAATTGTACCTGAAAACAATATCTTGTGTCTCGTGATTCTCTGAATTGCTTCTGCTTTTCCTCCGCCAGTTTTGCCTGGTCTCATTCACACGGCTGCATTCGGTCGGGGTGTTAAGACAGGCTGGAGGGTCCGGGTTGGCCCCATTCAATGTCTGGTAGTTGATGCTGTCTGTCTAATGGGTCACCTCTGAGTTCCTCCATGTGGCATCTCATCCACTGGTAGGTGAGTCCGCACAGCCTAGTGGTCTCACTGTTCCCAGAGGGCAAGAGAAACTGCAGCGTCCCGTAAGACCTAGCCTCAAAGCACGAGCCTCACGCAGCATCACTAGTGCCACATCCTGGTGGCCAAAGCAAGTCACAGATTCAAGAAGCGTGGAGAAATAGACTGTTCTTGTTGAGAAGAACAACGATAGCACATTGCAAAGGAGTGTGAACCCAGAGAGATGGGGCCCTTTGGGGGTTATTATTATATTGGTCTACCCCAAAGAGTTAACATAACATGAGGTAGATGGCTGGTTTGTGGTCCCCTCCCCACTCCTGTCCTTGTCCCAGCCCCATGGAACTCTTATTTCTGCCAAGCTCTCAGATGCCCTTGTGGTGGCAACAGGGCAGTCAGTGGGAACTGAATCTCAGCAGGACATAGCTGCATTGACAGTGTTCGAGAGTGAAGGGAACTGCCCTCCCCGGCTTGGCTCGCGGCCCAGAGCTCGGAGGAAAGGTCACCCGCTCTGGCTGGCAAGAGGTCTGAGTCAAATAGCTGTTAAACCAAACAGACTAATACCCACCTCTACCTGCTGCCCACGCAGGTGTGACCAATTCTCTCCTTGAGAGAGAAAAGACTTTTGTTTTTGACACTCTGACCTCTGCAGCATGGAAACTAAAAATAATACCCACAAAAGAATCTTGTACGCTTATTCTATTGTTCTTTACTCCCAGCAACTTGGACACCACGGACACCAGGATGAGACAGGGAGGAGAACCTGGGACATGAGCAGATGGGTCAAAGGTCTACAGAAACTTACAAAGCTTACGTTCATTCTAGAAATCCATCCATTGATACCATTCCATCCATCCATCCATCCGTCCACCTATCCATCCATCCACACACCCAACTATCCATTCATCCATCCATCCATCCATTCACGCATTCACCCATCTACCCATCCACCCACCCATCCATTCACCCATTCAATATTTAGAGTGCCTTCTATGTGCTCAGCACCATGCCAGAAATTTACTGGTGAACTCTGCCTTCACAGAGTTCACAGTCCAGAGCGGGATTTAGACAATAACCAAGTAAACAAAGCAATAAATAGTAGAATTGCTTTTTGGGGTAGGCATGCCCAGGGGATGCAATCTGAACGCTTATACTGGGTCAGGCACTGCTATAAGCACAGGGTGATCATTTTCTAATTTAATTCCCATTACTGTTTTCTGAGGTTGTTTCTGTGAACATTCCTGTTTCACAGAATGGCAAGCGGAGACTCAGAGGGTAAGGTGTCTTGCCCAAGGCCACACAGCTGGCAAGTGGCAGAACTGGGACTGGAACCCACGTGTGTCCCCTGGTCACGGCAGAGCATCAGGCTCTGCACCCAGGGCCTTCTGCCCCCATTTGTCCTGGGCCTTGTAGCCATACCAAGGCCAAAGCACATGGGGTCTTCCCACACAGTCACCCTCTTTGCACCTGCTCTTGGTCTGATGACTCATGTCTCTGGGATCAGGATAAACATTAACCAAGCTCATCTCCGCCAGGCTCCAGGCCAGCCACATCTCCTGCTGAGCTCCGGCCCTCCACGGCCATCAGCACATGGCCTGCGGCCACGGAATCTCAGAAAAAGTCTTTGGGGATGTAAACAGAGCTGGCACTCGCAACAAAGGAGGGGCGGCCGTTACCGGGGCTCCTCAGAGCATCTGACCGCCGTCCTGCTTCAAGTGTCCACACTGCCACAGGCTGGCTGTGCGACCCCGGGCAGGTGCTGCCTCTCTCTGGACCTCTTCTCCCCGCTGCTGAGGGGCTCGGCGCCTGTTGAACTCACCCATCCAGATGTTTTTGAAAACCTACCTCGTACCAGATCTCATGATAGGCCCTGGGGAGTGACTAAGCATGAAGGTACAGTTACAAGAGAAAAAGTACAAGGTGCCACAGGAATGTAAAACGGGCCGGCTTGACCTAGATTAAAGGCCGAGGGGGACTCCCTGGGGAAGTGACATTTCAGCTGAGACTTCAAGGATGAATAGAAGAAAACTTGGTAAAGAAATAGAAAAGGGGAATCCCAGGCACAGGAACCAGGATCTGCAAAGTTCCTGATGTGGGAAGAAGTCCCAGACCAGGGAAGACTCCAGAATGGCTGGATCCCAGGGCGAGGGAAGTACAGTGCAGGAAAACACAGGGAAGTCAGGACGTCTTCGAGACAACATTGGGGTTGGGGACCTTGAGGGGTGGTGTGGGACCATTAAATTCTGGGGGTGGGGCACATATTCATGAAATAGGTGCTGTAGACCCTCAGAGGGAGGTCAGGTGGAACACGGGGGCGTCAGAAACCATCATGACCTACTTCACAATATTGCCAAGAGTCTCTTCTGTAAGAGAGTATGGGTTAGTGGCTGGGAAGACGAGGACTAATAGCTTTAACTGGAGCCTGGAAATTCTCACTATGGGAGGGCAGGGCTCAGAACTTCGTATGAGCAACTGCGTAATTTATTGAGCCCTTTACCATTGATCTGAGCATCCTCTGGACCCTGGGACTCAACCTGCAGTTAGAGCTCTGTCAATTGCAGGTAGCAGAAAACCGGACCTGAGAAAAGGGAATTTATTGGTGCCTGTGTGTGAACAGCCCAGAGGCAGACCTTCAGGTGTGGCTTGATCTAGGGGCTCGAATGATGTCACCAGGATCCAGTTTCTCTCTCTCCGCTTAGCTCTGCTTCCTCGGGGTTGACTCCATGTGTGGATCCTTCATCAAGAACAATGCTGGCTGTTCTGCATTCCATTCTTCATCCCCTCCAAGAGCATCAGAAAAGATGACCCCAGGCTCTTCTCAGGACCTCAAGTCATGTAACAAACTGTGATTGGGCATATACCTAGACCAATCAGTGCCCAGGGAGATAGGACGGGCTAACTGGCTTAGCTTAGGTCACATGCTCCATCTAGGGGATGGAGTCATTGAAAGTCCAGAGAATGAATGAGCGTGAATAAGGGCTGGGGCCCCTGGGGCACATAAAGTCGGGGGGATAATAAGAGGGATGAGAACAACTACCACGTACATACATGGAGGGGCCTGAAATCCCCTGAAGGTGAGAAGCTTCTGGTCCTTCCTGGGGAGTGGAAAAGGGTTGTTTCAAGGTTGCTAAGATTTGAGACAAGCGGTGATTTCACTGCCAAAGGTCCAGGCTAGGAGTCAGTCAGGAAGACAAGGGAAAGAGTCAGGGAGAGGCACAGTCACCAGAAATCAGAGGACTGGAAGAAGCAGGGAAGCTCCTCGCATGCACTGAGTTCTGAGTGCACAGATACGATACGGAAAACTCCACGTGTCACAGAAGAAGCTACTTACACTGAGCCAGGTTGCAGGGAGGGGGGACACGTGCTCCAGCCATCTTCCCCCCTCCACTTATCTGAGTGGGGAGTTTCTCTCCATCTCCTGTACAGAGACCTCCTATGGGTTTCAAGCATCTTAGGGTCTGGGTCTCCCTCTGGGGGGGCTGTGGGCTGATGGAGCAAAGTTCCATGAGCGTGAACACCATCAGGGCAGGCGCTACAGCATGGTCCCTGGGGACCCGAGGGCTGCCTTCCTAGCCATCCAGCCCTGGCCTCATGAACCTGTCACATCCTGGGCAGCAGCCGCATTCCCAGACCTCTTTGCATTCTAGGCACCTGCCTTTTTCAGTCCCCTCCTTCCCAGACTTCTGCGCTCTCAGGGCAACCATACGTCCTAGCTGGCTTGCAGTCTTGGTTTATGTCTGCAGCCCTGTGTAATTACCATGATGCTCCCTTTCATTCTCAAAGTGTCTTGGTTTGGACGATAAATTACAGTCACTCTGTACTTCACTCCAAAAACCCTGTCCACGTCCTCTCTCATGATAGCCCTGCTGGTCCTGACAGCCGTTAAAATCTGAATCCAAATTATGAGCAACTAAAAAAGTCCATTCCCCCCACAAGAGTGCTAAGGAGTCTTAGCTCTGGACAACTATAGTCACCAGCTTCCCTGGGTTTGTTTACACCCAGGCTTGGGAAGGGGTCCTTCCTGTAAGGACAGGTAGCATGATTCCTTTTAAAGGCACAAAGAAAAGAGATTCCACATCAAAACAGTTCCAGTCCCAAGGGTTTTCCTGCCTCCACACCCTCCACATTCCTGTCCCCATTTGTCTCCACAATAAACCCCCTGTTTTAAGGTAACTTGCGTGGGTCTCTTTTTTCTGCAACAAAAAGAGGTGTGCCTAAAATAGGCCAGGGCCTGGGCCTGTGGCCAAATTTGGATGCAAAACTGGGTCAGGCAGGAAAGGGAGCAGCATGCTGGTATTCTGGAGGACGGGGGCTAAACAGCTCCTGCAGGTGGGGCACTTCTCTGTGCCAGGCCCCGAGATGCACATTTGACAACCATCATCTTATTTAAGCCTCTTACTGCCCGAGGAGGTAGGTACTATTATCTACAGTTTACAGAGGAAGAAACTGAGGCTCAGAGAGCTGGTATTTGGGGCTCACATCTCAGTCTTCTGACTCCAGTGCCTGCACTTGGGGGGCAGGGCAGACTTCCAAACTACGAGAGGGTGGCCCAAGCTGGAGCTCTTTGCAAGAAGCATGTCTGCAGTTTCCTTCACCATTTTAAAAGTGAATTTGAAGGAGAAATAGACCATTGTTTCAACTGAAACAGGTTTAAGGGAAAGGAGGAATTTTTAGCTTGCTTCAGGCATGGTTAGATCCAGGGGCTCACGTGATATCCTCCCATGTATCTGGCACTCAGTTCTCTCTCCGTATCTCTTCTCCCCTCTGTGTGTTGACCTCTCTTCAAGCCAAGAAGAATGGCCACAGGCAGCCCCAAGCCTCTTCCCTATGGCTTGCAGTCCAAAAGGAAAAGGCGCTCGCATTCTCTTCCTCTGTCTCTCTCCACCTGCCGCCCCCCGCCCCGCTCCTGTCTCTTTCTATCTCTGCCTCTCTCTCATCATGGATATAAGAACCCAAAGAAGGATTCGGACTGGCTCTGGTTCAATCCCATGTCCACCTCAGGGCCAGCTGCTGGGTCCAAGAGGACGTGGCCACGGTCTTAGGACTGACTCAGCCCCATGATATGCTCTCCCCGGTGGTGCAGAGGGTGCAAGACTGTGATTAATAGCCTCCAGGTACCATAGGAAGTGAGGGAGGCATGGGTCCGTCAAGGAAAGGATGCTGGTGGCCAAAAACAATATATCCACCATTCTTAGAAAGATAGGTTACAGGGATAACTAGTTTAAAAGTTTTTAATGTACTTTTTAATTTGTTTCCCTGAGTGTAGCTTTGGATCTGTACAGCCCAAGGCATCCATTAGTCTGGGGGGAGATTAGAACTTATTTCAGAAAATGAAAAGAGAAAGACAGAGGTGATGTTCAGCTTTTGACATTCAAAATGACGTGATGCTCCAGACCATAGCCTCGAGGAAGGATTTTTCCACGTTCCTCATCTTTTAGTTTGTCAATTATCGTGCCAGACGACTTAGAGTATGGAGTCTTCCCGGGGGTAGAGGGTCTGTTCCACCTACTCAGGACCAATGGGCCAACTCTGAAGAGAGGATGTGGTGGAGAGAAAGTAGGAGAAATGCCAGCCCGTCTTCTGACCTCCGGATTGTGGGAAGCAGTGGGGACGAAATGGAAAATCCTGCTCCTTTGAAGTTTCTCTCCAACAGGCATCAATGATCGTTATTTTTGTGTGCTTACCATCTCTCAGGCACTGTGCAAGAGCTCATTCATTTTTTAAATATCCCTATTAAACAAGAACTTATATCAGTCAGGATTCTTGATTGCAAGCAAGTCCTATCGACTCAAATGGGTTTAAAACCAACAGGGGAAGGCATTCGATGACGTTATAACTCAGCCACCATGATGATTCATTTTATGTGCCAACTGGGCTGGGCCACAGGGTGCCCAGAAATTTAATCAAACATTCTTCTGAGTGTGTCTGTGAGAGTGGGATTAACCTTTAACTCAGTAGACTGAGTAAAGCAGATTGCCCTCCCTGATGTGGGTGGCTCTCATCCAATCCCTTGAAGGCCTGAAACAGAACAAAAAGGCTGACCCTCCCGTAAGGAAGAGGGAACACCTCCCACCTGACTGTCTTAAACTGGGACATTGGTCTTCTGCCTTTGGACTCAGACTAAAACGTCAGCTCTTCTTGGGTCTTATGTCTACTGGCTTTTGGACGGGAACTGACACCATCAGAGCTTCTGGCCTCCAGCTTGCGGACTACATGTCTCGAGACTGCGCAGCTTCCATAATTGTATGAGCTAATTCCTTATAATAAATTTCTCTCTATATCTATATCCATATCTATAGTTAGCTATATCAAAACCAATGGTGTGTGTGTGTGTGTGTGTGTGTGTGTGTGTGTGTATTTATTGGTTCTGTTTCTCTCGAGAAATTTGATTAGTGCAAACATCTGGAAAAAATTCTGGGTAGGTCTCAGGTGTGGCTGGATCCAGGAGCTTAAACAATGTCATGAGGCTCTTTCATCCCTTCCCAGGTCTGAGACAAGATTTCTTCACACGGTACATGTTATGGTTGACACTGACAACCCACGCTCCTGTCCTTCTAAACCTACCACTTTAAGAAAGAAAGAACATCTCCCTACAGCCATCTGATTGACCTCGCTTGGGTCATATGTCTATTCCTGAAAACCAATCACTGTGGCCAAGGGGATGTGCTACAGCGGCAGGGCACCAGGATGGACAGAACACATGGAGGACGGGAGGAGTCCTACAAAGCAAAGCTGGGCAGACCACAACTAGTGGTCAAGTAGGCACAGTTATTATGCCCATTTTACAGATGAGGAAACTGGCTCAGAGTATTTAAGTGACTGGCCTCTTACAAGCCCCAGGGTTAGCAAGCATCATTGCTGGGATTCAAATGCAGGCCTGTCCATGGGCTCTTAACTGCTAGTCCATACTGCCTCTCACCTGTTAGTCCACATCATGAAGCCAAAGTCTTCCAATACCCCAACCCTTTTTCCTCACATACAGAGTTTGCAGTGGCCACCTTGTACCTGGCACACAGTAGGATGTGATAAGTGTGAGTACCTCCCTCGCAGCTGGATGGAGCCTCAGTGCCTTGCTACAGCAGCTCCATCAGACCTTTGTTCGGATTCTTCTGCCTGCCTCAGCTCCAAGGAGGGACCTGAGTGACAAGCTGAGTCTGCCAAAGGGTTAGCATCGGTCCCCTCACAGCCGTCCCCATCCTCTGATATATTTTCATTCCCTTTGAGAACAGCCCAATTTGGGCATCTCAAGAACAGATGTTTCTTAACAACCACAGTTTACCGCGAGTATTTTTGGTTTCTTAATCTTGGTAAATTGTTGGGATTTTGCTGGTCCTCCGGGCAGCAGACAAAACAGCTTCCATCGAAGCCTCATTTGAAATGGCAGCAACAGGTGGGCATAATGATTAGGCATTGCATTAGTTTTCTGTTGCTGCATACTGAATTGCTCCAGAACCTGGACGCTTAAAACAGTAAAAACACTTATTGTGTCATAGTTTCTGTGGATCAGGAATTCAGGAGTACCTTAGCCGGATGGCTCTAATTCAGGGTCTCTCAAGAAGTTGCCATCAGGATGTCAGTAGGCTGTAGTCGTCTGAAGGCTTGACTGGGGCCAGAAGACCTGCTTCCAGGAAGACTCACTCCCACAGCTGCTGGCTGGAGTCCCCAGGTCCTTACCATGTGGGTCTCTCCACAAGGCTGCTTGAGTATCCTCACAATATGGTGGCTGGCTTCCCCAGAATGATGATCCTCCAAAGGGCAAGGAGGGAGTCCCAGTGTCCTGGCCTTGGAAGGGACACACTGTCACTTCCAACTTGCTCTGTTCATTAGAAGGAAGTCAGGAAGCCCAGCCCACACTCAAGGGCTCCACCTTTGGAAAAGAGTGTCAGAGAGTGTGTGGATACATTTTTCACCAGCACAGGCACTGCTGTAGTGCACAATATTGGCCCCAGTTCTTCCCCTCTCCCTATATCCCTACTCTTCCCCAGGGACATTGCAGTTCCCGGGCTTGGTCTTGTGACTTGCTTGGATGAATAAAATGAGGCAGGAGGGACCGTGCACTGGTTCTGAGCCTGGGTCCCAGGAGGCTGTGCACGTTCCTGCTTGTCTTCTTGTGGTCCTGCCATTGCCAGGAGAGGAATGTGTCCAAGCCAGCCCAGTGACCCCAGGAGACAATGAGAGACTCGTGGAGCAGGGTAGACTACCCAGCTGAGCCCAGCCTGGCTCAACAACATACATTAGACACGTGAGCTAAATAAACACTTATTGTTCCACGGCACTGAGATTTTGTGGTCGTCTGTTACATAGCATTTCAGTCGCTGTGCTTAACTGATATAAGTATGTGGCGTGGGAATCAGCCAGTCTTGGGTTCAAATGTCAGGTTCACTACTCACCAGGTGTGTGGCCCTGGGCAAATCACTTCACTCCTCGGAGCCTCAGTAACCTCATGTGTAAAGCGGGACGCTAATGCCACCTCCAAGAAGGAGGATTTGCGATGATGAAAATCGTGCCTATGAAATGCTTAGAGCAGTGGCTAGCACAGCTGTGATTACTGTTAACAAAATACTCTGGGCCTGTTGTCCCAACACTCAAGTGTAGCCAAGGGTAGGATTTGACTCTCTAGCTCAAGCACCTGCTGTAGCTCCCTAGTGCCAAGTGTGATCTCGCCAGCGTGATCTCAAGGCTTCCTTCCTCCAACCCTCACGCTCACCGGCCACTCACCATCATTCTCTTACCCAACAGCCAGGACAAATGCCGGATGCACATCTTGGACCCAGAGCTCCAACCCTGCACACCCTGTGAGCTTCCCTCCACACCAGGCCACCTCTTTGTCCTAGCTCAATATTTTGTAATAACCTATAAGCGAAAAGAATCTGAAAGAGAATATATATATATATATGGAACTGAATCACCTCGCTGTACACCTGAAACACAACATTGTAAATCAACTATACTTCAATTAAAAAAAAATAGTAGTTCGCTAACAATTATTGTCCATCATAATAGTAGTTTCTTCATCTGTAAATGAAGGGGCTGGGTTTGTCTTCTACGCCCTTAGGGCACTGACATTGGATGCAGATGCTAAAGCGCTCCCTTGGCGGGAGGGAGCCCCCAAAAGGGCAGAATTCCAGCCCCGCCCCTTCCACCCCAACAAGCTCTTATCTGCTTTGCCTATTGGCATGACTTATGCTAGATTATCCAGAAAACAATTTCTTTACTTAAAAGAAAAGGAAACCACTGGATCGGATGGTCTTCCAGGGCCTTCCCAGCTTTATGTTTTGGGACTTGGGATGAAATTCCAAAAGGAGCCAACTAAGGGCTGACCAGTGGGCACGCACGAGGGGCTGAGGTGTCACCACTCTGCCCCCAGTGACCTCAGGACCAAGACAAGCCAGGGAGGGCCCAGACGGGGCATAGCGCCCACTCGGCTCTGCCGCCCCCAGGGCACCCACTCTCTCATGGTTCTTCTCCTCTGTGCTGTTCCCTTTGTGTATTTTAAACCCCCCTTCTTGGCTCCCAGCCTTAGTCAGCTAGAGGGAAACAACACAAGGGGAATTCCTTTAACTGAAGATACAACGCAAACCAAGTCAGCTCTGCAGGATGAAAGCCCAGCGGTGGGAATCAACAGAGGGGGCGCTGGTTTGCCGGGTGGGCTTTCTACCTCCCTGTCCTGTACGATCATTTCTTAAGAGCTTGTTTTGATTCTGTGGTTGCCACGGTACGGGAGCTTTTGGTGGCTGTTTCTGAGGGGCCATGTGGAGGACTGTTTGTATCAGTTCCACCGGGTGGCAAGAACACAGAGGGTGGCCACTCTTCAGGTCTAGGCTGGGGGTGGGATGGTGCAGGGGTGTCATGGGATCTGGGGAGGAGGCAGGAGGGGCCTGGAGGTCTACAACAACAGGGACCCAACCCAGGGGCATTGCCTGGATAAAGTCCGTTCATCCTGACATGCTGTGCGATCTGCAGAAAGTTTCTCTACCTCTCTGAGCCTCAGTCTCCTTATCTGTCCAAGAGGATAGTAACATGTACCCCAAGAACCCCTCAAGGGTGAGGAAACAGAAGTGAGGAAAGAAAAGCGGATCTTTGCAGGGTGTCTATGATATGGCACCCATCACCCCACGTAACCTTTACGACGCCCTGTTTTACAAGAAGGAAAGACCCAGGGAGGTTGAATGACTTGTCCAAAGTCACACAGCCTGGAAGAGGAGGCTATTACATAACTCCATTCACACTTTCTCCGAAGCTCAAGTTATAACAGCATAAATTATATCAAACACTTGCATGGCACTACCCTGCTCTAAGTGCTTCACCAACATTATTGCATCGATCCTCACAACACCCCAGGAAGGTAGGTACTGCTATGCTCTTTATTTCTGTGAATGAGGAAACCAGGGTTATTTAGGCTCAGTTGCAGCGTTCTCGCTCGCAGCACCAACAGCCAGAGGGCCACTCCGAGAGGGGCTAAAGTACGCTGTGAATGCAGCTTCGTTGATAGTAACACCCAACCAGGAGGAACATCAGAGTCCGTCAATACTGGACGGGATTAGTAACTTGCATTATGCCTGTACCATGAAACACTCCCCCTACCGCCAGTTAAGATCCATGATCTAAACCTACTAAATGTTACAACATAAGTCTCAGAAGCATGATATTGAGAGGCAAGTTCCAGTTACGAAAGGATACATTGAGTATCATGTTTATGGAAAGTCTAGAAACAATACTACCCATTGTTTATAGATATTCACATAGGAAGTAAAAGTATAAAAAGAAACATACAAGTGGTTACCTTAACGCAAGGGAGGGAAAGGTTATGGATTCAGGGGGGCACACTGCACAATACTGGTAACGTTTTACTTCTTATAAGAGAAATGTCGGAAGCAAGAAATAAACAAACGTGCTTTGAAAAGTATAACGGCCTGGGCCACAGGGAGCATTACTAGTAGACAGCATGGCGCCCAAGTGCCCCTTACAAGGAGTGGGTGCCCTGAAGTTTCACCCCATGCTTCACCCCCCCACCCCGAACAGGGCAGGCTGCTGCCCCCTCTGTCAGTCCAAAGAAAAGGGCTTCCAGCCCCTCCCCACCTTCCCCAGCTCCACACACCAGCTGGAGGGAATGCTCTCCAATGCCAATCCAGGAACTGTGTCAGTCGCTTACTCAAAACCCCCCAGGGCCCGCCAGGGCCACCCGGGAAAAGTCTGAAGGGCTGCAGTCAAAAGGTTAGAAGACAGGTCATTCGCTGCTTCCCCTTCATAATTTCCTCTTGTCGTGGTGGTGTGTTTGTAAAACTCAAGGCAAACTTCCGCCCTTCTCATTCAAAACCAAATTACTGCCCCCAAAACAGTTCGAGAAAGCAAAAGGACAAAATGGCCCTGTCCTCTTATTTAGCCTACAGACGTCCCTCTGATACCTGTTTCATCTGCACCTCCTGCCCTGTCCCCCCTTCCCTCTCCTCCCCCCAAGGGCTTCAAGACCAAAAGACCGCAGGCAGCAAATGCGCTCCAAATTCCTTCCACTTTCTCTTTCCAGAATTACCAAAAAGAAGCAAGAAGCTTGGGCTGCACTTTTGTGTGTGTGAGCGTGTGTGCATGCACGTGCACAGGTGTCCACACATGGTACACAGAGGAAGAGTCTAAAATGCCTTTCCTGCTTGTGACTCCATGTCTGCTTTTAATAGAGTTGCTATATACAATATATGTCAAATATGTATCTAATATATACGTACGTATTAAATGCCTAGACATTTATGTGTGTGTATTTTAGGCACCTAAGCCTCTCTGCTTGCCAGTAACAAAGCCCTTGCCTCTGGACCTCAGTTTTCCCATCTGTGAGGTGGGAGACTTGGCCGCTTTCCAGCTCTTGACAGTTTATCTGAATCTATCTCATGTGTGGCATGGAGAAAACACCAACCGTCACAGTTTGTCCTAATGGCTCTTCTCCCTGTCGGCAACCCTGCCCCAAGTCCTACCCTTTGTGACCCCATCCACTATCATCTTTAAAAATATACTTACCCGCCTCCCCCAGGATGAGTCACTAATACTAGAATCCCTAGTTCTCAGCCTGGGGTGATTTCGCCCCCAGGAGCTATCTGGCTGTTTGGAGTTACAACTCGAGGGTGTTGCTGACATCTAGCGGACAGAGGCCAGCAATGCTGCTAAACATCTCACAATGCACCGGACAGTCAGTCCTGGAACCCACAACCTATCAGGAGAGCTGAGGTTAAGAGCCCTGCCCTAGACTGAAGGCACTGATTGGATACTTTTCCTTATACTCTCTAGACCGAGACGCCTGGGATGGCACCGGGGTAGGAGGAAGCATTGAAAGATTAAAAGAGAAAAGTTACCTTTGTTCCTGAGCAGCTAGGCACCGGGCTCTGGACTCATCACTTGGAAGGACCTGACGCTGAATAAGCCTCACGCACCCTGTTTTCAGATGAGAATGTTACGGCTCAATTGGTTAAGGCCACACAGCTGTGAAGAGTCAGGGTTCACATCTTGCCCTGGGATGGATTCCAGAGTCTGCGCTCTGGAAGGACTCATGGGGGATGGTCACCAATTCAAGGAGGAGGGGTAGGAGGGATCCACACAAGCCCAGGCAGCAGAAGGAGCTTTCCATGCTGCTGCCTGATCTTCCTTAGACAGCCAGTCTTTACCTGGACAGGACTGATTCTAAGGAGGTTGTCCTGTCAGTCACTGCCGAGCTCTGGGTTGGACCACCCACCCATTCATTCATTCATTCAATATCTATCAAGCCTCAACTACGTGTGGGCTCTTGGATACACGGAATGCAAAATTAGACCTTGTCCCTGCCTTCACAGAGACTTCAGTCTAGGAGGGAATGGAAATGAATTAAGGAATCAGACAAAGAAATGTACAACCACGTGTGCTTAGGCCTTCAGAAGACAGGTGAGCAGAGCAGAAAATCGTATGTCATCAGGGGATTGGCCTCACCTGTGAAGACAGGGAACCCACTGGGCTGAGATCTGAAGGCTGCCTGAGGGCTAATTAGGCAAACTGGGAAGCCCTGTGACTTGATGAGTACAAGGGACGAGAAAAAAAGTGTATTTATGTAGTAGGAGGCCGGAGAGACAAGGCCAGGACTAGCCCTCAAAGGTCTTGTGAGTCAATGATTAGGGTCTTTATCCCAAGGGTGATGGGGAGCCATGGCAGGTTTAAGCAGGAGGGTGTCATGATTGGATTTGCATTCTGAGAAGATTCCCTCTGCTGTGTGGAGAAGGGACTGTAGGGGCAGAGGGAGTGCAGAGGGACCTGTGAGGAGGTGTTGGGATTGTGTGAACAAGAGAGGATGCAGGCTTGGATGAGGGATTGGTGGGAAGTGGGTGGATTTAACAGAAATTCAGGAGGTCAAAGGGTGATGGAAATTCAGGAGACCAGCACAGGGAAATCACATACCTGTTCCCTTTCAAGCATCTCCTTCAGGGCAGCTCTGCCAAAGCTTCCTGGTGCCCAAGTCCACCGCCAATCAACTCCGTCCTCAAAAGGGGAGCACGCTGCTGTGTTGGACAGTGGCTCTGAGGCGGGACTGTCTTCCAGCCCAGATTCCCTGCAGAGCCTGTCCAGAGGAGACACAGGACACTGGGACCCGGCAGCCCAGCACAGCCAGCCAGCATCAAAGTCCCCAGCAAGGAGAAGGCACGGGAAGGACTATTTTAGGCTCCGTATTTTTAAAGCCGGGGTTAGGGCACTCCACCCATCAGCATCTCCAGGACTGGAAGCGTCAAAGGGCATCCCCTGGCCTTCCACCCGCCCAGCACCAGAGAGAGACCAGAATGGGCGCAGCGCTGCACAATGAGCACGGCAGCCGGGAAAGGGGCTCCCAGAGTGGGTGGTGGAGGGTTTGGAGTGTGGGGATTCAAGGGTAGCCAGAAAGGCTGGTGACCGCGGCTCATATAGAATCCTGGGCTCCGACCTCAGCTTTTCCACTTTCTCCCAGCGTGGCCTTGGGCAAGTCATTCCGCACTCTGTGAGGCTCAGTTGCTCACCTGCAAAATGGAAGTAATCCACGGGCTGCTGTAGGTCAGAGAGTGAGGAAATCACCGGGCCTGCAACAACCTGTGGCTGCCCGGCTGTGGCTGCGACCAATCAGGGCCCTGCCGGCAGGAGCCCTGAGGATGAGGCTTTGCTGACACCTGGTGGCTGAAAGTGGGAATGGCTCCTGGGGGGCGGGAAGCAGGGGGCAGGGCGGGCCCTGTGGAGGCCAGAGAGAAAAGAGAGCCGCCCACGCTGGGGAGGCGGGGAGAGGGGGGCAGACCACAGCCCACACATGACACCTAGAGAGGGAGAGAGTAAGATGAAGGGGAAAGATAGGGAATTAATGGGGAGCTAGAGATAAAGAGAGAAAAGCAGAAATGGAGAGGCCGAGGGAGAGTTCAATAGAGACAGGAAGATGGAGAAAGAGAGAGATACAGGCAGAAATAAAGACAGGTCCCAAGAGAGACAGAAGATAGGGAGAGATAAAGGGAGAGAGACAGAGAAACACACACACACAAATAAGAAACACAGAGAGATGTAGGGGGAGGGGCAGTGACCCCAACCAGCTGTCATGTCCAGCCTGTTCTTTTACTGAGCAGAATGAGTTCCGAGAGACAGAGTGTGTCCTGGCCATGTGAACCCAGCCCTCTTCCCTGCCTTGTGAAAGCCCGTTCCTGGTGCCTCCCTTCCCCATCTGCCAGATTGCATTTGGTAAAGACAGACACCGTAATATACCTCGTCCCATACGTTGACCTCCCTCTCATTGCCTGGTGGGGATTTTGTCTCCTCCCCTTGAACCTGGGTCCACTAAGGGACCCCTCTGCCAATGGAGCAGGGAGGAAATGATGCCATGTGACTTCTAAGGCTAAGTCATTAAAATGCCAGGCAGCTTTCACCTTTCTCTTGGGACACTTGCTCTGAGAACCCAGCCACCAGGCTGTGGGAGAGGCACGCAGCTGCACGGGGCGTCCACGTGTTGGGGTGTCTGATCTGAGAGCCATAGCTGAGGTTCCAGCCAACAGCCAGTACAACGCCCAGCCATGTGACTCACCCCAGCCTTCAAGCCACCCTAGGTGACTCCGTTTGGAGATGAGCTGTCCCCACTTGGTCCTGCCCAGATTACATGTGTGTTATCCAAATAAATGATGACTGTAGTTTTACCACTAAGTTTGGGGGAGTTTGATATGTTCAGATAGATAACTGCAAACCCTCTTGGTGCCACGTACCACAAACACACATCATCACCATCACCTTCACCACCACCACCACCACCGTCATCATGCTTCTCCAATCTCTCGGGACCTTGTGCTTAGCAAACCCTCTGGAGCTTCCAGGCTCTGAAGTACATGCTGTACCTGAAATACTAGAACATACCCTGCTCTTTCTTGCTCCCCTAAGTTTGCATGCTCTGTTCCCTTCACCAGGATTGTTCTCCCCAAGATTCACCTGGGAAGTGCCAGCTCGTCTTTGAACGCTCCCACTTTGGGGGAAGTCTAGCCTGATGTCCTAGGCAGTAACTCCTGTCTTCCCTTGGCATCGCTGGCCCCTTCATCTTACCATCTCTGTATTAGTGTCCTAGGGCTGCCAGAACAAAATACCGCAAGCAGAATGGCGTAAACAATGGGAATTTATTCTCTCATGATTCTGTATGCTAGCAGTCCAAGGTCAAGGTGTCAGCTGGGTCGACTCCTTCGGGGGGTATATGAGGGAGAATCTGTTCCATGACTCTTGGCTTCTGGTGGTTTCCTGGCAATCTTTGGTGTTTCATGGCATCTGCTACATCACTCGGATCTCTGCCTGCATCTTCACGTGGTGTTCTCCCTGTGTGTGTGTCTCCAAATTTCCCTTTTTCATAGGGGCACCGATCATATTGAATTAGGGACCCACCCTACTCCAGTATGACCTCAAATAAATTGAATTGATTGACTCAGCAACGACCCTATTTCCAAATAAAGTCAAATTCTGAGGTATTGGGGGTTAGGACTTAACATATGACTTTTGAGGGGGGTATAATTCAACTCATGATCATCATCAAGGTTCTACTCTTAAGCTATTACCATCCCCCCAGAGTAGAAGCTTCCTGGGGGCAGGGGCTTTGTCTTACCTCCTTTGTATCCCCTACTCTGCCCATTCCAGGAACAAGACAGGTACTCAGTGAGTGTTGGCTGAAGAATGAAGGAGCAAATCAAAGCTGGCAAAATTTGTTAAGCACTGATTAGTTCCCACCTTCATGGTAATCATTTTAATCTCTTTAGCTCATTCAATAGGGTTTCCCATTTTCTAGATTTGAGAAAATAATTTTATACGGAGATATAAAGGGTCAAGCCTATATAAAACGTCCTTGAAGAAGAATGATTTAGGGCACTGCAAGATTTATCACACAGCAATGGCTATTAACATAATATGGTAAGAGTACAGAGATACACAGATAGAATAAAGGAACAGAAAAAAAAAAAGAGCCCATAAACAGACCCCACACATATGTGTCAATCTACTATGGGACACAGAGGCAACTTTGCACCACAGTGGCGGAAATGGATTTCTCAATAAATTACCCCGGGACAACGGTGGTTCAAAGTGGAAAAAAAGAGAAAAAAGAAATTAGGTCCCTGGCACACACTATACAGAAAAATCAACTCCAGGAGGACTGAGAATTTAAGTGGGAAATGCAAAACTTTAAAACTTTTAGGCAAAAAAAATCTGGAGAACATATTTGTGAGAAGTGGGGTGAGAAAGAAATCTCTTAAAGAAGACATGGCAGATACAAACCATAAAGGAACAGACTGATGTTAGACTGCATCAAAAGATACCAAAGACAAAGTAAAAAGAAGCTGCTCTCTGGGAGGGGATATTTGCACTACAGAAAACCAACCAGTGATTAACATTTATATAGAGAACACCTGGGCTATCTCATGTTGTCCTTGCTGTAACCCTGTTTAGGAGGCACTATTTTTTCCCTATTTTTCCAAGTGGAAGCATTAAGGTTCTGAGGCCCCATCACTGGCCAAGCCTCCAGAACAGCCATCAGGATCCAGGCCAGTCGGATGCAGGAACCCAGCCCCCAGTTGCTATGCTAAGTGACAACCCCAATCAAGTTGTGAACAAAGGAACCAAGGAACACACAAACCTACAAACAGGTCATTGTGACCTCTCTCCGGGATGGAGTGGGGATTGCAGGGTTTGGGGCTCTGCTGGGCAGATCTAAGAAAACTGCCAGGTTCAAGGTGATAAGGCAATTCTGTGGGAATGGCAGGCAGTGGATACATTTTTAAGGGCTGGAGCATCCATCACGTGCCCTTGAGTGACTGCTTAGCAACCACACAAGAAGGACTGAGAGGTCAGCCAAGCCAGCAGCTCATGGGGTAAAGAGGGTTGTAAGTCAGGTGGAGGCTCAGAGAGGTTGGACAATGTGCCCAAGGTCACACAGCTAAGCAGCTGCAGAGCTGAAAACTCTCGAAGAGGTTGCCCACCCCTCACCCAGTCACTTTCTGGTTCTCTCGTCTTTCTGTGTCTCTGTCTTTCATACAAGTGTGCGCGCGCGCACACACTACACGCAGCACCCCGGCTCCCACGGGGGATAAAAGACACCGCTGCGGACAAGTTGCAAGTCACACTTTATTCACTCGCCAGGATGTCTGGTGGGATCCTGGGCAGCTGGCCAGGCCCCTGGGAAGGAGGAAATGGGGGGCACTAGTTGGAGGGGTGGAAGGTGCCTCGCTGGTGCCACTGCATGTCACGGATGCGGCGCACGGACTGCACCTGGGGCTGTGGGGCCCCGAAGTCGCCGCTGTCCTTGTAATCACCCTTCTCCAGCAGGTACTGCAGCCCGCGGTAGCCGGGGTACTGGTAGCCGACCCACCTGCAGGGCCAGAGGTGGGAAGAGGGGACGTGGGGAGACAGGAGATGCAGATGGAGAGAGAGGGAGGGAATTGTTTAACCACTAGGAAGGGTGGGGCCTCCCAATCATTTCACACTAACTGGGTGTTGAGCAGGTACACCCCCACCCTTCCTGGGACCAGCCTCTGCTTTCTTCCTTCCCTTGATGGGGAGCTCACTATCTCCAGAAGCAACTTTTAACTGAAGGCCTGACACTGGGTTCAGAGGAAGGGGTGATCTCAAGCTCACTTAAGCTTAGAAGAAGACAGGCCTCTTAACCTAACCCCTGGCAAGGCCAAAGGACAGCAGGCTAGGTCCCAGGAGCCCTCCATGATCCCTCCACCCTTTGAAGCCATCACCATTTAGGGGTCACTCACTCTGAGTACCTGATGACCATTACAGTCTTCTCCCCAGAAAGCATCACAGTCCTGGCCCACACGGACCTGCCCATCCAGCCCCTGTGGACACCTCTAGCTCTGCTTCTCAGACTTGGGCCCCTATATCTCTGCAGCACAGCCACTCCGTCCCTTGTAGAGCCCATCAGACTCACCAGGCTCCTCCACCACAGGACCTTTGCATGTGCTGTTCTCACCGTCTGGGATGTCCTTCCTTCTCTTTACCTCTATGATACCTACTTTCTTGAGATCTCAGCTCAAGAGTGCCTTCCTCGGGGAAGGAGGCCAGATTCGTGCGGATTCCTAAACTATTAACAGTTGTCCGCAACCAGACTGCTAGCTACACAAGGCAGAGGCCAGGTCTGTTTAACCCACCTTGACTTACTGATGACTTAACAGGGTGCCTGGCATATGACGTCACTCGACAAATTGAATCAATGAATGAATAAACGAGTAAATGGAGGGGAACATGAATACAGAACTTTGCACGCTCTAAGAGTTTGACAAGCCCCAGAAAGCCAGTATGTGTTGGTAAACTAGCTCTCTTGGGGGGGGGGGAAGTCTTGATTTGTAACATTTTCCAATTTCTGTGGTGTAAATACTTCATGATGGCTCATTTCAAGTTACCAATGATTAAATAAACAGCTCACGTAAATTCCGAAAAGTTAACAGTCAGCTTTTGCAAGCTGGTACAAGCCGTCTCCAGCACACCACTGCCCAAAGCCCATCGTCAGACTCCCCATGGAAACCAAATTTTTCACATTGAGAAATTCCCCAATGCTGATGGTTGAGGTTTATGTGCCGAAGTTTAACTTGGTGGAGAAGGATCCTTCCTATTTCCAATCTCAGGAACTCATGCAGTCAAAGGCCAGCACTGGCTGGACTTCCTGCCTCTCCCAGCTCTGTTTCTGTTAAGACCACTCAACTCATTCCCAGCTTCGGCTCCCCCCTACACCCTCCCCACCTCTGCCTTACCCTGCCCCCCCCCCACCATTTACTGTCCTGCTCTTTGGGGCTGAGGTTAAGGCCAAGGTTTCTCTCCTCCAGAGGCAGGGTGTTGCCCAAGAGGCAGATCAGGGTGGAACCTCAGGGGCTGAAAGCCATGTGCACCCTGATGATTTCAACGCCCATTTTCCAATGAGAAGACTGAGATCAGGAACGTGTAAGAGCCCCAGAGTTCAGGACAGAGCAGGACTTAGCAGCCCAGGGTCTGGGCTCCTGGGGCGGGGTGAGCCAGGGCTGGCTGTGCACTCACGTGCCACTCTGCACCCGCACAGAAGACACCTTCTCCTGGTAGCCGTGGGCGTGGAAGCTGGGCACATCATCGTCTATCACCTCCATCTTCTTCCCCGTGAAGTTGGGGTTCTCATAGAGGATGATCTTATGCTCCTGGCTGTCCTGTGGACAGGAAGTAGGGGAAAGCAAGTGTGGGTGAGAGCGCCCAGGGTGCCCTGGAGTTGGGACCAGCAGGCTCCACCTGCAGCTCTCTGGCCCAAGAACCCCACCATGTGAGTGTCTATGGCAACGGCATCCAACAGGGTTTGTTCATTAAGATCCTACTGGGCTATTTTCACGTAACAGACACTCCAGATTCTACACTTTGGGGACTATTTGATTCTGAAATGGCATTTTCCCTCCCAACGCCTCAACTCCCCTTTTTAAGAATAAATGGCAGCCATGATACATACACACACGCACACACACATAGGCTTATCGTGCCTCTAGCAGACACTTGAAATATTTTGGCTTTCCTTCATCTCCACATATCTTCCCATCCTCCTGTTCCTGTGACATTTTTCTTAGTCATCTCCTTTCATCCTTTAAACTACTTTTATGCTGTTTGGTGGATAAGAAAACTGAGGCTTAGAGAGGTAAAGTGACTTGGTCAAGGTCACAGAGCTGGAAGTGCCAGAGCCAGCAGAGGAACCCAGGTCTGTGGAATGCCAAGTCCAATGTTCTCCGATTTTCCATCTAGCTCTGGGGAGAACTAGACTGGGCTGGGGAGGTTTGGGAGTATAACTGAGCATCACTGGGCCCTCTGCCCTCCAGAGAGCTCACACACTAGTAATCAGGATCAGAGAAGCTCTGAAAGGTTACACTGGCATGAGTCGTGAACAAGAGCTAAACTGCCTTCTCCTCCAGCCCGAAACCCAGAATTTCTTTGAATATTTATGGTGGCAATCATTTATGGAACGATTGCTTTGTGACAGAAATCACACAGCCCTGGACAGCACCATCCACATAGAAGAGAAGGTGAACAGCGCCCCCTGGAGCATCTTGAATGAAGCCCCTGAAGTCATACGATGTGGCAGTTCTCAGGCTAAGCCTGCTGGTATCTCAGGACAGTAGATACTAATATCCCCATCTTACAGGTGAGGAAACTGAGGCTCAGGGAAGTGAAGTGACTTATGCGAGGTCACACAGCCAGGAAGTCTCCCGCCAGTCAGAAGGGGCACAATGCCAGAGGTAAAGGCTCCTTCCTGGTCCCCAGACCGCTGGCTCCAGGCGGGCAAAGAGAGGAAGAAGATGAGGGTCAGGGGCTTACCACTTTGATGGGCCTCAGGGAGCTGAGGGAGTCTGTCCTCCGGCTGCTGGTCCATGAGTCCCAGCGGGGGTACTCACCCTTCTCAAACACAAACTGCTCCCCTTTGCAGTTGGCTTGCTCGTAGCCCACCCAGCTGCAGTGGAGACAGAGAGAGAGAGGGCAAGTCAGGCTCACTCCAGGCTTCCTCTGGTGGGACCCTGGCTACTCGTTTGGGCCCCAGAGCTCACAGTTGCCCAGCTCATCAAAATGAGTAGCAGGGCTTCCCTGGTGGCACAGTGGTTGAGAGTCCGCCTGCCGATGCAGGGGACACGGGTTCGTGCCCTGGTCCGGGAAGATCTCACATGTTGCGGAGTGGCTAGGCCCGTGAGCCATGGCCGCTGAGCCTGCACGTCCAGAGCCTGTGCTCCACAATGGGAGAGGCCACAACAGTGAGAGGCCTGCGTACCGTGCAAAAAAAAAAAAAGAGTAGCAGCCTCATTTAAATCCAAGCACAGCAAATCCAAGAGAAGCATCACCTCAGTTATCCAGAACCCAGCACGGTGCTGACTTCAATCATCTGGAACGTAACCAAGAAATAAGGAGGAAGCCTAAAAGACGGCCTAGCAACAAACACAGATGTATAGAACCCATGTCCCAAGGCCAATGGTATGCTGGTAAATTAAAAGCCAGCTCTGAAAAACAAAACAAATCCTGTTTGTAGCATCTGCTAATTTCCATGGTGTAAATACTCCCACCGTGGCCAGTGCCAAGCTCTCAGTGTGACATCAGTGAACATGGAGTTGGGAAGAAACGTGCCCAAGCAGCTTTTACCACCGAGAACGGACTGCAGAACATCCCTGTATCTAACGCTCACGTACCTTGCTGATATCAACCCCTTCTCTCTGGGTCTCTTTCCTCTTTGGTTCTTGATGGTGGTCTCTGGACCCCTACGCTACACAAAACTCTAACAGTCTTAGATCCACGGTAGAAGAGAGAATCCTTAAAGGGAAGGATTGCCTGCCAGTGGGGCATGGCTAATAGAGGAAAGGGGACAATAAGAAAAAGGTGGCACCGACTTCGTGATGCCTGGCATTCCGGGGCGTTCATCGCAGAGGCAGACAGTTCAGCCTGGCACAGTGACAACTCTTTGGAACAGTAATCTAAGTCCTTAACGGAAGGAGAGATGGTGTTTCTTGCTGCTTTTAGCAGAGGATGCCCTCTTGATCTGGCACTTCAGCTTTAGACAACGTGTCCTTAGAAAACAGTTGTCAAAGAGCTCACAGATACACGGGTAACGATGTCCATCACGGTGTTGTTTATAATATCAAATAATCAAAACAACTTACGCATCCAACGGGCAGGGCCTGGTTGAGTAAATTATGTCGTAACCCGTAATGAAATGTTACAAAGTATGAAAAACAATGAAGTAGGAGAGGGGTTCTCAAACGTAACTGGGCAGAAATATCACAAGGTGGTGGGTTTGTGAAATGCAGATTCCTGGGCTCCAGGCCCAAGCGTTTGATTCACTGGGCCAGGGCTGGGACCCAAGAATCTGCACTTCAAAGCCTCCCCACCTTCTGTGATTCTGATACAGATTTACCTCCAAAAAACTCTCTGAAAAGCATTGACATAAAATGCTACTTAATGACATGGAGAGAATTTGAGATAAAAGTTTTCAAAATGAGTTATAAAACAGTCTGTAAGGCATGATCTGACTTTTGATTAAGTATATAATATATATTTGATGAAATATATACAGAGAAAAATATAAGTTTATATGAAAATCTTAATGGTTACTCTGAGTGGTAAGAGTCATATGGCTTTTTTGCACTAAACCATTGTTCCTTAATTTTAAACAATAATTAATAAAAATATCAAAGTTATATTTTTTAAAAGAAAGCAGAGGAGGAATGTAAGGTCTATTTGAGAAATTCTTCCATCCAAATACTAAAAAAAAAGACAACTGAAAAATCAGATGTGGTGCTTCAGTTGTCAAAACTTCAACCGTCCAGGAAGGCATGCTCTCAGGCACACTGATGCTCTGAGGGCATCAGCTAAGTGGGGCGGGCAGGGCCATTCCTTTGGCTGTGTTCTCCACACCAGCAGACTCTGATTCAATTAGGGTCATTACACACTGCAGAATTCCCGGTGAACCCTGAGGTGTGGTGCGGGTCATCCAGGACCCACACTAGACTCACTAACCTGTTGTTGGGGGTCACTGGTGGCCACCCCTGATTCTGGAGGCTCTTGGAGAGAAGGAACAGTCAGGGAACCACAAGGAGAGGCCCCTGCAGGCCGTGCTCAACTATGTCACCTGAGCGCGGCAGAGTCAGACCTGACCGGTCACCTCCCCTTCTCTCTTTGGCCAGGGGTCCCAAGCCTGCTGGCCCCCCCAATGTGTCAGCATATCTGTGAAAACCAAGTATCCCCAGGTCCTGGGAAGGGAGTGGTGGTTGCAGAGCTGGGACATCCAGCTTTAAACCTCCTAGGAGAGCGAGGACACTCCCAGAGCCAGAGATTGGCAGCTCTAAAAAGGTCCACGGGAGTCACTGTGTCTGTCTCCCTGCCTCAAGGAAGTGGATGACCTTGGTGTCAGGCTTTTCACAAGAGCTCCATCCCATCATCCCCAGGAGGACATGGTTATCCTCATCCTACAGAGGAGAAAACCGAGGCTCAGAGAGAGAAGTTCCTGGTCCAACGTCACACAGCACAGAAGTGGTGGAACCAGGATTTGAAACCCAGCTCTATCTGACCTCAAACCACAAGCTCTCTCCACAGGCTGCCAAGACCTCAAATCCTGGTTCCCTAATTGCACAGTCTATCTAGGAGCTCAGTGAGAGCGGATCCCTCCAGCTCGCTCTACAGCCTGATTGCCTCACCCTGGCAACTCCTGACCAAGTGAGGCCCCCCAGGTACTTACGGTCCAGCCTGCACCAGGACAGAGCCTGCCTTCTCCACGCCGGTCTCCTTCAGGTTGGGGCAGGGCCCATTGAGCTCATGTGAGTGACCCTGGAAGTTTTCCTGCTCAAAGATGATGATCTGAAACAGGAGGAGAGAGTCAGAACCCCGTCACGATGGGGAGGAGGGAGAACAAGGCAGTGGGCGTGAGTGGGCATAGGGAGGGGAGAGAGCCTTGGAGGATGCTGAAGGGTTCCACACTCCGGAATCACAAACCAAATATAAAGTCTGACAGTCTGGGCTCCAGTTACCAGCTGTGAGACCTTGAGCCAGTATTTCACCTGTCTGAGCCTCGGTTTCCCCATCTGTAAAATGGGAAATAAAGACAGAACCTACATCATGGGGTTGCTGGAAGGATTCAGAGGAGTGTAATGGCTAGCACACCATATTTGCTCTGGGTGTGGGAGGCATAATTGTATTAAGGGACATGCTAAGGATCCCAAGTGGGTAAGTGGCAGAGCTGAAATCAGAGCCCAAGCTCGTCTGATGCTGTTTCCTGTAGAGCAGCATTTTGGTACCACTGGTCTGTGGACCAGAGTAGGGGTAGCAAGATGCTAGACCACGCTGCTTAAGCTTCTCCTGCCCCCATTAGAGCTGGACCAGTGCTGCCGTATCCACCCTCCACCCCCATTTCACCCATAAGACTACGCATACCTGTGCCCTTTTCTTAAGCCCCCACAGGTTTTGCAGGCTTTCCTCCCCCTCTGGATACTTCTTAAGAGGACTTCACTCCCCTTGCCTCACCTGCCTCTCAGCAGCCCAGGAAGGGCCGGCAGGATCCCCATCAGGAAAAGGGAAGATCAGCAAAACTGAAAGGGCTGCTCCGGCCTCACAGCCAAGTGCTAAGAGGTGGGGGAGGGGGGCAGCTGCCTCCTGTCAGGATTCCAGACAGAACTTGCGGGCAGACGTTTGCCAGCCACACTTGCCCCAGGGGACTGCCTCTGGATGAAGGGGGGCGGGGTTCAGGGAAGTGGGCCTCCAGGGGGAGCAGCTGCCCAATCCAGGCGGTCAGCACTGGCTGGGTAAACACGCCCCTCTCTCCCAGGCCGGGGGATTAGCCAGACAAAGCCAGGGGAGGGAGGCCCAGCAAGGTTCACAGTCAAATTCCATGGGCTCAGTTCAGCCTTTACGATCACTGACAGGACCACAGATGGGTCAGGAGAAGAACTGGGCTCCTACGTCGCCTCTGTTGCATCCAGCCGTGCAACCTGAGGAAGCCACGTGATTGCTCTGAGCCTCGGCTGCCCCATCTGTACAATGGGGAATCATGCCTATTCTGCAGGCTTATTGAGAAGAATCAAGAACCTGGGAGTCGGGGGCTAGTGGATTATGACACTGGCCCAGGAGACAAGGGCTTACAGGGGCAAGGAGGGCAAGGCAGGTCAGACTCCCCATGCATTTGCAAGGCCTCAGAGCCCAGGAGCTCAGCATTATTATTGTTGTTGTATGTATCAACAAATGAACGCTAAAAATTTACATATTACCTAATCCTTTCAACCTGCACCGTCCAATTCAGCAACTGCTAGATGTCTACTGAACATGGGCAACTAATCTGAATTAAAATGTGCTGGGGTATCAAATACACATCAGATGTTGAAGATACAGTACGAAAAAAAGAATGTAAAATAGTTCTCTAATAATTTTTCTACTGACTGTACATTAGGATATATTGGGCTTAATAAAATATATGAAAATTAATTTCCCGTTTCTTTTTACTTTGTTAACATGGCTACTAGGAAGCGTTAAAGTCCATAAGTGGCTCCCATTTGAAATCGGTTGGACAGCGCTGCTCCAAGCCACATCGCACTGGGCTTCTTGCTGCTCAAACTTACCCATCTCACTCCAACCCCTGGGCCTTTGCACTCACTGTGCCCTTTGCCGAGAATGCTCTCCCCTACCCCCCATTCCCCAACTTTCACTACTTCCTCACTTGACTGGGGGCTCTGTTCAATGTCACCTCCTCAGAGAAGTCCTCCCTGACAACCTTAGCTAACACGTTCCTCGTCCACCCTGACCCTAAAGAACCCACTCTTGTTTCTTCCTAACACTTTTCACTCCTTGAAGTTATATATTAGTTTATTTATTGTCTTTCTTCTAGAAAGTAAGCCTCTTAAGGGACAGAATTGGGGTGAACTGGGGCGGGGGCCCAAATCAGACAAAAAGGCAGTTCCAGGACGGAATCTATGCCTGGGGCCTCTGAGGCAGAGGGAAACAGGAGGGCAGCCTGGTGGACTGTTGCTGGTAGAAGTTTGAGGGCAGATTCAGTGTGACAAGCCCCTGACATTGGGATAAGATCCCACCGCCCTTAGGAGGAAAAAACAAAGAAGGCTGGCGTTAGGTGGACAAGCATTAGGCTGAGCCTGTTTTCTTTGATTTCGTTTTTGGTTTTTTTTTTGCGGTACGCGGGCCTCTCACTGTTGTGGCCTCTCCGGTTGCGGAGCACAGGCTCCGGACGCGCAGGCTCAGCGGCCATGGCTCACGGGCCCAGCCGCTCCGCAGCATGTGGGATCTTCCCGGACTGGGGCATGAAGCCGTGTCCCCTGCATCGGCAGGCGGACTCTCAACAACTGCGCCACCAGGGAAGCCCTGAGCCTGTTTTCTTTGCCTCTTCACAATTACCTTATGCCATGAGTCCAACGCTCCCCATTTTTTGAAGGAGGGACCTGAGGCTCAGAGAGGTCAAGTGACTGGCCAAGGTCACACAGCAGGTGTGGAGTCAGGATTCCCACCCCACCCCCCATTCACAAGCCCCCTCTCAGACTGGACCGAGGGTCTGCCTCGGCTTTGGGGACCCACCCTGGGCAATGGGGTAAAGGGTACGGCAGAGAAAATTAAGTCTCCAAAGCCAGAAGGATGCTAGTCGTGGGCTGGGGAGGGGCCTTCTGAATCAGCACCCCCTCCAGTGTGCAAGCTGGGGAGACTGTGGCCCAGAGAGGGGAAGCCCCAGAAAGGAAGGCACCAACCCCACTTTACAGCAGGGAAACCGAGAGGCACCGTGCTTGCCACCCCTTCCTCCCACGTGGTACCCACCTTGGGGTTGAGGGGCTGAGGTTTGCCTGCTGGGGTCTGGTGGTCTGAGGCCATGGTGGGCGGTCCGGTGCAGGAATGACCTGGAAGGCAAGGCATAGGGGAAGCAGCAGTGAGGACCTCTCTCTGGGCCCTCGGTTCCCTCACTGGGGGGGACAGGGGTGGTGGTGGCGGCATGTCCCGGGGCCACATCACTCCAGCCCCACGTCCTGTTTTCTGTCTCCCTGATTTCAGGTTGTCCTAGGGCAGTGGGGATGGCCAGCGGCTGCCTGAACGTCCATCCTTAGCTTCGCTTCTTTGTGTCCAGGCCGGCTCCGAGGGGGGACAGAGAAATGAGTTCTACTAAAAAATAAAGTGAGACACTAGAGTGTGAGTGGGGACCCATTTGGCCCCAGATAATTGATGCTATTATGCATAAATTTCTTATGCATCGATTGATATTACGCAGAAATTTCTTGATTCAAAGAAAATAATGTGGGCAGACAAACCCCACGCACTGGCTGTGCCTGGCCGGGTTTTAGCTCCCAATCTGCCATCTCACAAAGTCCCCTGGGCCCCTGCCCCTCATCCCCAACTTCCTCCTTGACTCCTGCCCCCCACCCCACATCCAGTACCCAGAATGCTCCTTTCCACCATTGGCCTTATTCTCTCCTCCACCACCCAAATAGTACACAAGGCTGTGATGGAACTCCTGCCACAAGAAAGCAACGACGTGAGTATTATGGAAGTTCAGGCACTGTGGTCAGCAGCAGGGAGAGTTTCTTAGCAGCCAAGAACGTCAGAAAATTCTGGAAGGGTGTCAGTTTCTTCTCCCTTTCCACAGGATGGGCAGAGAACACAGCCTGTGTTTTCCCAGTGTAGAGGGGGAACCTGTCTCCTTCTCCAGAGATAACATCCGGCTTCCAGAAGCTCCTTCCACAACAGAGGCCAGGCCAGGATGTTCCCCAAAAAGAGGACATTCAACTAAAGCAGCTTGGGAGCCAAACCTGCCCTTCTCCCCTAAGAAACCAGCCCTCTGGGTCTGTCACTGTGCCCAAGATGCCACATTACAGCCCCAGCAGCATCCTCAGACTAAAGATTAAGCTCAGGTGGTTCAACTCAGGTGCTTCCTCCGCTGCTTACCAGCATCAAGGCCCTGGGAAGGTCATCCCCTCTGTGCCTCAATTTCCTGTTCTGTAAAATGGGGACAGGATGGTGCCTGGTCATAGCTATGAACAGGTTGTGACGATCCAATCATATAACACAGAAAAGCTCAAGCACTTGGCAGCCGTCCCAGAACCCCCTCAGTGCTCAGTACACGGCACCAATTATGGCATTATTAGGGTCCTTTCCACCCAGTTTTAGTGCCTTTGGAGTCACCTGTTGCTGGGAGCTCCCCGAGAGGGGGGCTGCTTCCTAGCCGTCCCAAGGTGGGACACAGAGCCGGTGCCCGGGAGCGTTTGTAGATATGGAGAGAGCTGACTCACTGCCCTAGAAATGAAGCTGAACCTTCTGTGGTTTTACTCCTTCCACCTGCAAACCCTCAGCTATATTCTCCTCCACTGGCAAAACGAGGATGCTGATGGACGGTTTAATACTAATAAAGAGCATCACCAAATTACACACTGTGCCAGGCACTGTGCTAGACCACTCACCTATGTATCTCTGAGCCCCACAGCAAAGGAGGTTTTATGACCCCCTTCCCATTTAACAGAAAAGAAAACCGAGGCTCAGCACCTTGAGGTCTTTGCCCCAAGTCACCTTGTCAGAAAGTGATAGCCTCTGGATTTGAACCCGGGTCTCCTACACTTTCCATCAGGGAGAAGGATGAGAGAAAAAGGCAAGACAAGCAATAGAGGCATTCTTACCAGTGACACCAGCCCAAGAGTGCCCGTGGAGCCGGCTGCCGGGAGGTGGCATTTATACCTTCCCCAGCAGTGCCGGTGCCAAGGCGGGTGACCGCTGCGTCCCTGCAGAAAGCGGGGCGAGAATGCTGGATTAAGCCCGTACCAAAGCCCAGGTCAGCAAATGCCCACAGACATTGTGTCTCTGCACAATAATGTCATCAGCTTTCAGATTCGGCTGCGCCAGGGTGGTCAGGCGGTTGAGCAAGGAGATGCCCGCTTTGCATGCATCAGCCGTCCAGCTGCCAGGACCAGGGGCATGCTGGGTTCACTGATATGGTCAGTTGAGCCCTGGGGGAGGCAGACAGAGGCAAATCTCAGTGGCCCTGGTGAAAAAAAAACAAGGACAGGAAGGTGGTTTGGCAGGGTCCAGCATCCATCCATCCATCCACGCATTCAACAAATATTGATCAGGCATGCGCTTGGTGCCAAGTGCTGCTCTAAGGGGTAGTGTCAGGGAGGGGACCTACCCCAGCCTGGACCATCCAGGAAGGCTCCTGGGAAGAGTCAAAGTCCTCAGGGATGAGGAGAAATTCGCCTGGGAAACCGGGTTGGGAGGAGGGTTCCAAAGAGAAGGGGACCAGGTACAAGGCAATGTCGCGGTAAGAAGACCTGCAAACAGGTTAATGCAGCTACAGGGTGGGCTGTGGTGGGGCAGGGCCTGGGCTGGGCGGCCAAGGTGGGAAGAGGCCTGATCTTGCAGGGCTGAGGAGAGGGGCCATCTTCATCCTGAAGGCCCCTGACTGTCCCAGCACTCACTGTTCCTCAGTGGGGTGCCCTTAGGATCCTTGGGCCCCATGGTGTGGAGAAACCTCTCACATCCCTCCTGCTGGCCTCATCGCTGCCTCATGGGCATTTGGCCTTAACTGGCATTCCTCCAGTTTGCACGTCCTCCCCATAGACAGCCTGTGTCCTGACTGAATCCAAGGTCAGGCAGCAGAGAGGGGACAGCACGGGAGTTTGGAAACTGGGTTTGAGTGAGGGGACTTGCTTGCCCCCGCCTTCCATGACACACACACACACACACACACACACACACACACACACACACACACAC
>NW_021703765.1:68187996-68359322 GCF_005190385.1 Monodon monoceros
CACACACACACACACACACACACACACACACACACACACACACACCCCAGCCCCCTGGGCATGCTGTGTCTCTCTGTAGCACTTCTCACCACCTGACATCATGTTACTCATTTATCTGCTGTCATTCCAAATACAAGATAAGCATCTCAGGGAAGGGCCATTGTCTGCCTGGTTCACCACCTGTTGGGCTGCACCCGCAAGCCTGTGAGCCTTGTAGTTTCCCAGGCTTGAGACCAAAGAAAGAGCCCAGAGACAGCAACAGAGACATCAGTGGTTTATTGGACAGAGCATACTGGACATAAACGCTTCTGCAGCGACACCTCACCATGTGCGGCCAATGGCTGACCAGACATGGCAGAAATCTCCAGCTACTCAGGGAAGAAGGAGGCTGCCCTTTATAGGGGGGAATTGACGTCAGGTCAGTTAACAGGGACTTAAGGAAGCCCTATAATGAAGACGACTGGGTGGTCATGTGAGTGAAGCAGGGGCTGGTCGAGCAGGGGGATGGACACAGAGCAAGAGAACATCCATCTTGAGGGGTCTGACCCTACTCTCCACCCCTACAGACCCCACACGACCCTTGCAATCCGGGTCCACCCCTCTGCCCCGATATCCCTGGGGTCAGGCTGGGGTGCACTGCAACCAAACACCACAAATGCAATCTAGACACCAGCAGCTAAGGAGCATCACAAGTACGCCAGGTGCTTGTCGGGTCAGTTTTTCATGTAAGTCCAGCGGAGGACCACAACGGCAGTCAGACTCATCTCGCAGTGAGGCCACCACTGCCGCCCCGTCTGAGAACAGATTCCCTCCACTCAGACTAGGGTCGAAACGTAAGCTTCAACAGGCGCAAGACAGGGAATATCACGACCATCGAGCAAAATACAAACAGTCACGGCACTGAGACAACCCACCTGCCTGCAGGCCACACCCCCTGTCCACCCTCGGTCCCCACAGCCGGCGCTGAATACTGAAGAGGTGGTTAAGCAACAGGCCACAGGGTTAATATAATGGCGCCTTTCTCCAGGAGGGGCCCAGGTTAATTACCTTAGCAGCCCTAGGCGGGGTCGGGGAGAAGACAGGGGAAATCTGTAAGCCCCTTTCTAATGCTGTTCCCCACGAAGGCGCAAACACAAACCACCGGGACTTACCTGCCAGTCCCAGGCCACTTTATAACTGTTCCCCGGGGATAGATCCTGAGTCAAGGCCAAAAGTGAGTTGTTGCCCTGACAGGTGGCTGGCAACGGTCCTTTGGTCCCTCGGTGTCAACAGTTGAGCTAGTGTTGACTAGTTGCCTCTAGGTTAACACGGCATAGGCGCCGGGACGATGCTCCGGGGACGCTCAGTGATATTTCGCAGGGCTCAAGTCAGCCTCCTGGTCCATGTGTTGAGAGCAAGCTCCCCTCTCAATCGTTGAAGTGGTCCCGTCATAGCCCCGCAGTGGTGGGGTAGCAAGGCAGGTGGAAAAGCAAGTGTATGGCATTTTTATTCAGCCCATCCCTGGGCTTCATGGTCCTTGGTGGCTATCCATGTCCACGGGGGTCCTGTAGGTCACGCACAGCTGTTCTAGACCCAGAATAGTGGTTGTGATGCTCGATGACTTGGGTCAGCTCCCACCTGTGGTAACGCGTTGTAGACGGCCTGTAGCTGTGGTCCCATCCCCCTATATCGTTGCTCTGCCCCCTCCCATAGCTGGGACCAGAAACCCAAGGGTTCTCTTATTATTTTGCCATTGCCACAGACCCTAACCAAACCCCTCTGAGTAACTGGCCGCGTCCAATTCACAAGGCTGTCCCTGAGTTAATATCCCTAAAGCCTGTGTCTGTAATTGCGTAGGGGTGCTGTTTCGGGGGTAGGCTTGTCTTACACGTCCAGGTAACACCCAAGTATCTGATGGATAATCCAGGTCCTTGTGTTTCCTCATTCACCAGCCATCCCCGTGCAGTCAGATGAACCCCGAGGGTGGAGCTGCTACTTCTAAACTGGAAAGAGACTCTGAGTTGAACAGGGCACCCTCAATGTAAGGAAGAGAAAGGCGGCTCTGGTGGTGGCCAGCTGCCACAGGGCCCCGCGTGCTAGTGGACGGCCGCCTCGGGATCACCCCCCGCAGCTTTCCGTTCCCGACAGCTCGGCGCTCACGGGAGTTTCCTCGGCCTCCTTGTTGCCCGGCCAACTGTTGGGCTGCACCCGCGGGCCTGTGAGCCTTGTAATTGCCCAGGCTTGAGCCTGGTACGTCAACAGTCACTGGACACGGGACCTTACACATCCGAAACAAAGGGTCCTGGGGCGACACCCCGCCATGCGCAGCAGACAGCGCGCAGAACATGGCGGCACTCTTTATCCCGAGTGGGGGGGGGAGGGAGGCTGCCATTTATACGGGGCTCATCAGTTACCAGGGAAACCAGCAGCTTGGGCACGCCCCTCACGGCCCTCAGGTTAATAACCATCACGAGGCCAGGTGTTTCCCTTTAATAAACTAGCAGGTGGAGCCGCTCTGGGCTAAGGATTAGGACAAGCACTTGCTGGGGGGGGGGGGGGGGCGGGTACGGTCACGTGAGCAGGTGCAGGTGCAGGTGAAGCAGGGGCTGGTCCAGCAGGGGACGTACAGAGAGCAAAAGAACAGCCACCTTGAGTGGCCTGATCGTACACCATCATATCCCGAAAGCCCAGTGCCTGACACGTAGTAGGGACTGCCGTAACCAAGGGCCCCAAACTAGTGGCTTGCAACAACAGAATTTGGGGATGAAATGGTACAGCCTCTATGGGAAATAGTATGGCGGTTCCTGAAAAAATTAAGCATAGAATTCCCACATGATCCAGCAATTCTACTTCTGGGAATACACCAGGGACTCCAGCAGGTATTTGTACACCTATGTTCACAGTAGCATTACTCACAATGGCCAAAAAGTGGGCACAGCCCAGATGTTCACTGACAGACGAATGGATCGAAATGTGTTCTATCCTTACAGTGGAATATCATTCAGCCTTAAAAGGGAGGGAAATTCTGACACAGGCTACAACCTGAACGGAACTTGAAGACATTATGCTGAGTGACAGAAGCCAGACACAAGAGGACAAATACTGTCTGATTCCACTTCTAGGAGATTCTTAGTGCAGTTAAATTTAGAGACAGAGAGTAGAATAGTGGTTGCTGGGGTCTGGAGGGAGGGGGGACGGGGGAATTATGGTCTAATGAGTACAGACTTTCAGTTTGGCCAGATGAAAAACCCTTCTGGAAATGGATGGTGGTGATGATTGCACAAGACTGTAAATGTGTTTAAGGCCACTGAACTGTATACTTAAAAGTGGTTAAAATGGTAAATTTTATGTTATGATTATTTTACCACAATAAATATAATGTCACAGAAAGACTTCCAGAAATGTATTGTCTCATAGTTCTGGAAGCTAAAAGTCTGAAATCACCTTCTTCTTTTTCTAAGATTTTTTTTTTTTTATTGAAGTATAGGTGATTTACTATGTGGTGTTAATTTCTGCTTTACAGCAAAGTGATTCAGTTATACATATATACATTCTTTTTTTAAATATTCTTTTCCATTATGGTTTATCATAGGACACTGAATATAGTTCTCTGTGCTGTACAGTAGGACCTTGCTGTTTATCCATTCTGTATACAATAGTTTGCATCTGCTAATCCCAAACTGCCAAACCTTCCCTCCCCCATCCTCCCCTCGCTTGGCAACCACAAGTCTGTGCTCTATGTCCGTGAGTCTTTCTATTTCACAGATAGGTTCATTTGTGTCATATTTTAGATTCCACATATAAGTGATATATGGCGTTTGTCTTTCTCTTTCCGACTTCACTTAGTATGATAATCTCTAATTGCACCCATGTTGCTGCAAATGGCATTGTTTTGGGGTTTTTTAGGGCTGAGTAGTATTCCAGTGTATATATGTGCCACATCTCCTTTATCCAGTCATCTGTCGATGGACATTTAGGTTGTTTCCATGCCTTGTGCTGTGAACACAGGGATGCGTGTATCTTTTTGGATTAGAGTTTTGTTTGGATATATGCTCAGGAGTGGGACTGCTGAATCATATGGTAACTCTATTTTTAGTTGAAATCACCTTCTTGATGTTACAAAGAGCACAGGCCTTGGTGCCCCCAAACACAGTTTGATCCTTAGATACAAAGGAGGCAGAGCTACAAGGAGCCTCGGAGGCCACCAGGTCGAGAACTTGTCCCCTCTTTCAGCACCGACACTCCCTTCTCATGACAATTATTGTGTGACAGCCCTTTCCTGAAATAAAATTGAAACCATAACTCACCTATGTACATACTTTCAGAATAAATTCATAATAAAATGTCCTAACTATAATATATAAGAATAAATAAAATAAAATGTGTAATAATATGTATTTCGATAGATAAAGGTTTGGACACAGTTATACCAGAATGATGTAAACAAGGAGTTAGGTATTTGTGCTACTTACAGTGGACAAGTTTGGATAAGAAGTTAATATTGGGGCTTCCCTGGTGGCGCAGTGGTTGAGAGTCCGCCTGCCGATGCAGGGGACACGGGTTCGTGCCCCCGTCTGGGAAGATCCCACATGCCGCGGAGCGGCTGTGCCCGTGAGCCATGGCCGCTGAGCCTGCGGGTCCGGAGCCTGTGCTCCGCAGCGGGAGGGGCCACAACAGTGAGAGGCCCGCGTACCGCAAAAAAAAGAAGTTAATATTGAACTGAATGTGTGCATGACATTTTCATATGCCCATGAAGAATCTTCTTAAACATAATACAGCCAGACATGCGGATTGGCCCAGAGGTGATTTATTGGTGATGCAAACACTGCAGGCAACATCGCCGCGGGTGCCATGATTCTTTCCAAAATGGGGAGGAATGCTTGGTCAAGTTCCCACCCGAGGGTAGGGAGCTGGGGTATTTATACACTAATTCCTGTTAGCTATCGGATGAGGGCTGCTCCTAGTAGGCATTAATTCCCCAGAATGCCAGCTGCCCCCCGGCGCACAAGCATGCGGATGCCGGCAGCTGGAAGTGGCCCCCACACACCACCATTTCAGGTTCTAAGGTATATGGGAAAATACATAGTATCTGCTACCATCCAGGAGCAGATAAAAGACATCCGGGGTGAAGGCTGGGGAGAGGGGGCCGCTGGCAGCAGGGAGTGGCAGGAGGACCCCAGGAGAAGCAGGTGGGGGGGGGATGCATTTGCTGAGGCTCCCTAATGGTGGACCCCTAGGAGGATGCCCACAGAGTCTGCCGCCCGGCTCCTAGGAGTCCTTGAGCTGCAGTCCTGTCTCCATGAGCCCTGCTCACCCCCCGGGTCCCACTCTCCCCGTGAAGCCTTGTCACAGCTTGGACTCCCCAAGCCCAGCCACGGAGCCTAGGTTCCTTATTTTCTTGCTTGCGCTGGCAGCCTTAGGATGACCCACCCATTACTGAGTAACTGGAAAGTCTCTCTGCTTCATACAACCACGGAGCCCATATCTAGGGTCATCATTTCTTTCTTCTTTTTTTTTTTTTTTGCGGTACACGGGCCTCTCACTGCTGTGGCCTCTCCCGTTGCGGAGCACAGGCTCCGGACGCGCAGGCTCAGCGGCCATGGCTCACGGGCCCAGCTGCTCCGCGGCACGTGGGATCTTCCCGGACCGGGGCACGAACCCGTGTCCCCTGCATCGGCAGGCGGACTCCCAACCACTGCGCCACCAGGGGAGCCCCGGGGTCATCATTTCTAATGATGATGAGGAGGAGGATGAATATTTCTAGAGCTCACACTTTGTTTATCTGTTGTTCTCATCCCTTTCTGCCAATTAATCTTACGCTAAAACTCAAAACAACCTAGATAGTGTTATTAACTTCATGTTACAGACGAGGTGACGGAGGCACAGAGAGGTTAAGTGACTTGCCCAAAGGCACACAGTAAGTGGTGGAGCCTGGAAAGAAACCTGGGTGATGTGGATCAAAAGGCCATCTCAGAGGGAGACGCAAGAGGGAAGAGTTATGGGGATATATGTGTATGTACAGCTGATTCACTTTGTTATAAAGCAGAAACTAACACACCATTGTAAAGCAATTATGCTCCAATAAAGATGTTAAAAAAAAAAGCCCATCTCAGGTGTACTGCCTCTAACCATTAGTCTACAAAGCCTCTCAATTAAGTAAAGTGACTTCCTGGCCCTGAACCTTGACCTTTTGTCACTGAGGGATGCCTTTGCTTCACTGTCCCTCTCAGGCTCTGCCCCTGTGTTAGGTGGAAATTTAAGTCTAGGTTGGAGTTAAGAGCAGCCTTTTGGGGTTATGCAGGCCTGGGGTCAAATCCCAGGTCTGCTGCTCCCTGGCTGTGTGACCTTCGGAGTTGGCTGCCCCTCTCTGTGCTTCCGAGGCCTTTAGTGGGGTTGAACGGGATAATGCATGGGAATACTTGCAGAGAGCAAGCTCTCCTTGACACAGATGGTCATTATAGGTTTCAGGCTTTGGACAGGGTCTGTCCTGAATATGGGGTCCAGCTGAACTCCACCTCTAGAGTTAACCCAGCTGCAGTACCTGGGACCAAGTCTGGCCCAAGGGAGGGAGGGGAGGGGGAACTGTCCCCAGTACTGCGTTGGCCTCCTTGCCTCCACTGACCCATAACCCTGGAGCCTGCCAGGGGCCTTCCTGGTGTAAACTGAGACCAGGCATGGACACCTCTTGCCCAAAACCTAGAACAAAGCAGGTGCTCAATAAACAGCAGCCACCTTCACGGACAGAAGCTGCAGCAGCAGAGAAGGCTTCAGCTACAGCATCAACAGCTGGTGGGCAGGGCGACCCGAGCTTTGGAGATGGACACGAACTTGAGTTCTGGTCCCACCACTTAAATGTGGTGGCACTTGGGTCAATTTACTTCAACACCCTGGGCCTCAGTATCCCTCTCTGCAAATGGAGGTCATGATCACCCATCACAGATGAGAGCTGATTCTACAAAGCAGTAGTGGACTCGGTGACAGTAGGGGCTGGAGAGCAGTGGCTACTATTATTCTCATTAAAATTGTTGCTGTGGCAACCGTTGTTTCCTTTTCTGTGATGTTTCTCTGCCCCTGATGGATACATCAGAGTGTGTAGGGCTCAGAAACAGATGTTCTAGCATCAAAATACAGGGTTCAAACCTCGGCTCTACCATTTCCTGTCTGTGTGGCCCTGGGAAGGTGATACGGCCTCTCTGAGCCTCGGTTTCTTCATCTGTTAAATAGGATCAATAACTGTGCCTTCCAAGGTCTTCGTTAGGATTCAATGAGATGATAATGAATAAAAAGCCCTAGCACTGGGTCTGGTGTTCAGTGAGCACTGATGGATAAAGCATAACAAGGCCTCTCTCTGTGAGAGGGAGGAAGGAGTGGGTGCTGGTGGGAGGAAGGGGTGAGGAGGGGTGGGTGCTGCTGTCCCCACATCCAGGGAGTCAGCCCCTGCCTTCCACCTGCCTCCTTGCTGGGTGCCCTCACCCACCCCAGCTCTGCCCTACACACCAATGTAAGAATAATTCGAGGTGATTTCTCAGCTGTGCATATTTTTTTAAGCACACAGGCTGAAGTAACTGAAAATTGCCCCATTTTATTTAATGTCTTCCTGGGGCCCCCCCAGGCCTCCCCCATACCAGCGGCCTTTAGCCATGGGGAGGCTGCGGGAGGCTGGAACAGGCTGCAGGGGCAACAGGGGAGCAAGGTCGGCATTGGCTCCTGGAGATGGAAGGGGTGATCCCCGGAGGCCAGCTGTGGCCTGACTGTCAGACGGGACAGTCCCTCCTATTCCCATGGCGGGGAGGGGGGCGGGGAGCGGGCGGCAGAGGAGACTCACGTGCGCAGCCACGGTGTCCCCCCTTGGGCTGGAGGAAGCCACTGAGGCTCAGGGCTGGCGGGTGGGATGGGGGCTTAGCCCTTGAGCCGAGGCTGCAGATCTCTGGGCAGGGTGACAGTCACCAATGCATGGAAGAGAGCAGGTCGGGGCACCATATCATCATGGCTTGCCCGGATCTCTGCAGGAGCCCCCCAACCGGTCTCCCGGCTTCCCCCTTGGTCCCACCGTCTCTGCTCTGCGCTACAGCCAGAGCGCTCCTATTAAACCCAAAGACAGACCATGTCTCGCCTCGTTCAAACTCTCCGTGGCTCCCGCCCCCGGGAGAAGAGTCAGACTTTCCCAGAGCCTGTGGAGTCCTAAATGCCGACCGCACGCCCTCTCTGACCCCCTCCCCATCTCTTACTTAACCCTCCTTGCTGTGTCTCCATCACTCAGCCGCACTCCAGCCTATGAACTTCAAGTCTGTTCTTCCTCCGCCTGGAATGTTCTCATGGGTCATTCAGGTCTGAGGTCAAATGTCACCTCCTCAGAGTTCTCTGACCGCGACCCCATCACTCTGCATCCTTGTATCCCGCTTCCTTGTCCTTAGCCCTTCCCACCTCCTGACATTATATTCAAACTTTACCTGTTCATTTATGTTCTGTCTCTCCTAGAAGGTGAGCTCTGTGTGGGCGGGACTCTGCTTTGTTCACTGCTGTGACCTCAGGCCTTGAACAGGGCCTGGTACTTGTGGAATAAGTTAGTGAGAATAGAGACAGAGAGATGGAGGGGGAATGATGGACAGGTGGATGGGAGAAAGGAAGGATGGATGGATTAATGGGCGAAAGGACTGATGCAAGGATGGATGGATGGGAGGGATGGATGGGTAGATGGATGGACGGGTGAGTGGATGGATGGACGGATGGAGGGAGGGAGGGATGGAGGGATGGACAGAGGGAGGAAGGGATGTAAGATGGATGGATGGAGGGATGAGTGGATGGGAGGATAGAAGGAAGAATTGAAAGAATGGGTAGAAAGATGGGTGGGTAGAAGGAGGGATGGATAAATCAATGGACAGAAGAAAACATAGAAATATGGAAGGAAGACGAGAAGGATGGATGGATGGATGGACGGACTGACAGATGGAGACACAGGCAGACAGACACAAAATCGGGGCAGGATGCACGTGTGGTTCTGCCTGATAAGGACCAGCCCCTCAAATGGAAGCACAGCTCACAGCCCTCCCTTGGGGCTCTCAGAACCCTCAAGCCCCAGCCTCCTTCATCCTGCCCCTCCCCTGGGCTCTACCTGGGGCCCAGCCCCCTCAAAAAGTGACACGGAGGAACATGGCAGGTGGGGGACCGGCCCCAGGCTTTATTGAGCAGATTCTGGGGAAGGGTGGCCAGACAGGCCCTCACCCCGGCCCTGGAGCCGCCTCTTCTTGTCCTTGCTGCCCCCCAGGGCGGGCCTGGGCCACTGGGGCCTGGGCGCCCTTCAGCTGCTGAGGAAGCAGCCCCGCTTGTGCCACTTCTGGTCGCGGATACGGCGCACAGACTGCAGCTGTGGCTGGTTGGCGTCCCACTCGTTCCAGTGGCGGTACTCACCCCGCTCAAACACGTACTGGCGGCCGCGGTAGCCAGGGAACTCGTAGCCAACCCACCTGCAGGGAGACCAAGGTCGGGGTGAGGATGGTCAGGGTCCAATCTCTTGCCTCCGGCCAGACCGAGTCTTTTAAAACCAGCGTTTGATCATGCTCTCCACCTGCCTAAATCCCTCCCTGGCTCCCCAGTGCCCTCGGGATGAACTCAAACTCCTAATCCTGCCCACAAGATTCTTCACGTAGCACCTCTAGCCTCATCTCTCATTCCTTCTTTATACCCCACACTCCAGCCTGTCTTATTCTATTCTCCCTGAACCTGCATGTCTCTGAGCCTTTACACATGCTGTTCCTTCTGCCTGGAATGCTTGTCCTTGCCTCAACCTTATTTCATCTCCTCTTTCATTAGTATCCTTTACATATCAATTCAGATATCTCCTCCTCCAGAAAGCCCTTCCTGACACCCCCAGGCTAAACCAAGTGCCTCATCAGGATCCTCAGAGCCCCTGTACATCCCCCATCACAATTCTGATCACAACGAATTGCGAATACTATTTCCTTGTCTGTCTCCCTATAAGACTGTGAAATTCTTGAGGGAGGAATTGTATAGTTCCTGTTGCCCCCATACCCTGACCATAGGTGATAACTTAGTAAAAAGTTGTTGAATACATTATTATCAGGTAGAGGTGGCACCTTTCAAGGCCCAACCCCAGATCACAAGCCTGCAAGTGAGATACAGTCACCTGGACAAAGGGATGGTGATCCTAAGATTGTATTAACAGAGATATCAAGCCTAGAAGGAGGGAGGTGATGAGCCTGCTCTCCTATGTACTACTCAAGCCACACCTACCTACAGGCTGGGTTCCCTGGTAAGAAGGACAAAGATTGCGAAAAGGAAAAAAATATCTGAGTTCAAGGGCCTAGGGATGTTCAGAAAAGGAGTGAAGATTTTGATGGAGAGAGGTAAGGGGGACAGACTTCACTTGGTTAAAAAAAAAGATAAAACTGTCTATAAGTCAAGGCTTCCTGGATATCCAATGGTACCGGAATGCAAGCAATTGGACATTCGCATCATGGGGGATCTTGAATGGGGCTTTGAGCACGGTTGGTGTAGATGCACTGACTTGAGTGAAGAGCCTCCAGACCTGAAGGAGCAGGAAACGTCAGTTGTGTAGGAAATTGTGAACAAAGATTCTGTGTGGAGCCAGAGGCACGCCAACTGGAGGACAGGGCAGGGGCAAGAGTGGGATCAGGTCCCTTACGTCCCGTTGATGGCCCGGACGCTCGCCACACGGTCCTGGAAGCCGTGAGCCCAGAGGCTGGGCACGTCATCGTCCACTATCTCCATCTTGCGGCCGCCGAAAGCCGGGTTCTCAAAGAGATGCAGCTTGTGATCCGGACCATCCTGGGGGCAAAGACCACGGGGTGAACCGGCTGCTTCCATGCCCAGAACAGGGGGCAGGGAGGTTCTAGGAAAGAATTAAGTCAAATAACGCCCACCCCCAGAGCTGGTCTCCTTAGGAATTTTAGAGCCAGAGAGCCGTGAAACCAAGAGGGGCCTTTCAGGTCTGGTTAAAAACTCCGTCATTTATCAGATAGGGACACCGAGGCACAGAGAGGGTGGCAGGAGAACAGAATTATTCATGTAGAATGCCAGCCAAGCCCTCGGCTGAGCTTGTGAAAGGAGCTTGCCTCACGAGCTCCAGGCACGTCCTGCTTCTAGGCGCTATACTCACAATTTGCAGAGGCCGGAGGGACAGGAGGCTGTCACCGCGGTGGCTGTTGGACCACGCGTCCCAGCGAGGGTAATCCCCCTTCTCCAGGACATACTGCTCCCCGCGGAAGGCCCTGCGCTCAAATGCCAGCCACCTGCAGGAGGAAAGAGGCCTGGGTCGCCTCTGCTGCCCTGCGGGAGGACCCAAGACTAGTGAGGGGGGTGCCCAAGAGCTGCTGACTTTTGACCCTGCACTTTCCCTCCGACGCTACTACTGAGCCTTGGTCCTGGTATTGAGGGAGCTGCTGGAACATACTGGGAGTTGAGACTCTGAGTCAGAAAACCATCCTGGGGAAGAGTCTTGAGAATCTATTTTATGTGCAGCCTCTGTGTAGGCTGCTCAGAAACATTTTATTTTATTCTTTATTTTATTTTTATTTATTTAATTTAATTTTTTGGCTGCATTGGGTCTTCATTGCTGCATGCGGGCTTTTCTCTAGTTGCAGCGAGTGGGGGCTACTCTTCACTGCAGTATGTGGGCTTCTCATTGCGGTGGCTTCTCTTGTTGCAGAGCACGGGTTCTAGGAGCGCGGGCTCCATAGTTGTGGCTCGCGGGCTCTAGAGAGCAGGCTTGGTAGTTGTGGTGCATGGGCTTAGTTGCTCCGCGGCATGTGGGATCTTCCCAGACCAGGGCTCGAGCCCGTGTCCCCTGCATTGGCAGGCGGATTCTTAACCACTGCGCCAACAGGGAAGTCTCTCAGAAACATTTTAAATGCAATGCCTGGCACACAGTTAAGTATTCCATAGACATCTCCTCCTTCTCCTGCCCCTCCCCCTCCTCCTCTTATTTTTCTTCTTCTTACTATTATATTGTTAGTGCTATTATGACTATTATATTGCAATTTTTTTTTTCGGTACGTGGGCCTCTCACTGCTGTGGCCTCTCCCGTTGCGGAGCATAGGCTCCGGACGCACAGGCTCAGCGGCCATGGCTTACGGGCCCAGCCGCTCCGCGGCATGTGGGATCCTCCCGGACCGGGGCACGAACCCGCGTCCCCTGCATCGGCAGGCGGACTCTCAACCACTGTGCCACCAGGGAAGCCCTATATTGTAATTATTTATGTGCATCCTTCCATTCACTTTCACAAAAACTCTCTCTGAAGTATGTACCCTTATTATCCTATTTGACAGATGAGAAAATAGAGGCCAAGAGGGTGAAGCACCTTGCCCAGGATCACCCAAGTGGGTAGTACCAGAGTCTGGACTTTCCACCTGAAAAATTCAGGGTCCAGCTGGGACTCCTGCTTGCCATGTGGACATGCACAGGACACGTGACCACTTTGGCCTCAGTTTCTTCATCTGTCAAGAGGGATTCAGTGATATAAAAAGCACATTAGAATTTAGATATTATCATCATTATTAAAACTATTAAATCCCACTAGTAGGCACTGAGTTAGGTGCTGGGTGTCTTCCTCTGTTCTCTCTCCACAGTGCCCTGCTACTGACCTCAGAGATGGAGAGTTAGAAGGATTCCAAGAAAATCACAGTTCAATGCTCTTATCTTACAGGTGGGAAAACTGAGGCCAGAGATGGGAAGGGAGTTGCCTAAGGCCCCATAGAGATCTAGAGCTCGATCCTGGACCTCCCGACTTGCAGAGGGCTCAGGGCTGTGAGGAGGGGCTGGGGGTGCAGGTACTCACGGCCCCGACTCCACTTGGATGGAGCCCACCTTCTCCAGCAGGCTTTCTGTCAGGTTGGGGCACTCGGCCGAGAGCTCACACCGCTTGCCCTGGAAGTTCTCCATTTCGTACACGATCACCTGGAAGGGCAGCCTCCTGAGCATCCCACCGGGGCAGGGTTCCCAGCCCCAGCCTGTGTCCTGCCAGGTCCTCTTTAGGGCCTTGGAGGGAGGTACTGCCTTCCGCTCTCTCAGCTCTGCCTGGTACAGGCCTGAAGCCAGCACCGCCACAGGTCTGCCCTGCCCCCTGGTGGCCATGGATGGGAACACCTCCAGGAACCCCCATTAATCCAGGGATTGCAATTCTGGTATCTGGCCGGAGGCAGTGCAAAATCAAGTAAAGCAAAATGACCAAAATAACCAGAGGGTTACTGTAGGGCAATGGAGCCGCTGTGGATAGGAGGGACTGTGGGCCCCCTTCTAAGCTTTTCAAGAGAAGCCAGAAATCTGTAATTTCCTTAATGTGAAATTTCTCCATTTAAAAAGCCTTGTGCTGGACAAATAAAACTCCAGTTTGCAACAGTTGAACTTCACCTGTCCCTATACCCCAGAGGAAGTGGTTGCAAAGGCAGAGGAAGGTTTTGCCTCTTTCACCCGCCTAGAAGCACAAACTATCTTCGTAGCAGGTCCCTGGGGAGCATTGGCTCTGGTCATTTTATACAAGGGTCAAGGGAGGCTCAGAAAACGTCCTGGGCTGCACAGCAAGTTAAGTGGAGGCATGGACTCAATAAGCCAGCTGGCTCTTTTCTCCCGAGCACTGGAGTGGTCAGGGGAAAGCCAAATGCCAAAAGGAGCCAGGAAGGGCCGGCAGTGATACCCTCTTCTCTGGTGGGCGGCTGCCTCTGGGCAGCTCTCCCCAGGGGGAAGCTGGGGGTCCACAGGGCAAGGCTGATTCACCCACGAATCAGGCCCAGAGCCAGGCAGGCCTCTTTGCTGCTCTTCCCCTCCCGGTGCGCACCCTTCTGGTTAAAGCCCCCAGTTATCTCCTTAGTCAATTCATTCCCGGACCCCATCTCAAATTAAAGCCCCCGGGATAGCTTAGAAAGGACAGAGCCGGGACTTCCCTGGCGGTCCAGTGGTTAAGACTCCGCGCTTCCAATGCAGGGGGCGCGGGTTCGATCCCTGGTCAAGGAACTAAGATCCCACATGCCACGCAGCACGGCCAAAAACTAAAAAAAAAAAAAAAAAAAAATGACAGAGCCAACAAATCCCAGCTCTCAGATTCCTCCGTTAGCTGGCCATGGTACTGGCACACGCGTTGAGCTCTCACACTGAGGAATGTGGGTACCATCCCCACTTTAAAGGTGGGGCTGTTGAGGCCCAGAGAGGGCCGGGGACTGGACCAAGGTCGGGCAGGAGAGTCAGTGCCGCGTCTCCCGAAACCCGCATTGAGACTGGCAGGGTGCGCGTGACCAGTTCCATTTTGCAGACAAGGACACAGAAGAGGAACGATGGGGCAGAGCCATGAAGTGAATTTATCGCAGGGCGGGGACATGTCCTCGTGGTCCAAGCTGGCCAGAAGGGTTGCGGCTCCTTTCTGGAGAGAGGCTGCCTGGCCAGGAGGCTGACCCCGAGGACCAAGAGCGGCCCTGGGCCCAGAGCCCCCGGGACCCCCTCCCTGCCCGGTACCTTGTAGCCGCCCCCGAGGCCTCCGTGGCTCTTGCCGGCGGCAGCCTGTTCCGGCGCGCTGTGCTGCTCCGCCATTGCCCCAGGAACACCTGTGGCTTCAGTCAAAGGCAAAAGAGTCACCAGGTGCACCCGGGCAAAACCAGGTGTTGACGTGATTGGAGTCGAGGCTGAGCTACAGAACTTGGCTGCCTCTGAGATGTGGTCATTGCTCACAACCTACATGTGGTCATTCAGTCATTCAGCAAACATCCCCTTAGTATCTACTATGGACCACAGGGACCGGGACAGTCAGGGGAGTCAGGATCCCCATTTTACAGAGGGCAATCCCGAGGCCCAGTGAGGTGGGGCTGGGACTGGGCTCCAAAGCGCGTGCCCTTCCCCCACACCCGGAGTTCTGTGCGGACACAGCACCTCCAGACCCTGCTCAGAGGGTGGGCGTTGCTGGGGTTTCCTCTACAGGAATCTCTCCCGCCTCTGCACCCCAAGCAGTATAGTCTTTTGTTCACTGACTCCTTCACTTGCCAAAGATTCCGTGAGAACCCAGTTGGTGCCTGGCCCTGTGCTGGGTGATGGAGAGGAAGAGACCACAGACTGGTGGGAGATGGACAGACAGACATCTAGAGAAAGCATGATGCCGGACCAGGTCCTGGGACACCGGCTCCAGTCCAGTTTCTCTGCATTCACTTATGCATTTCATATGCATTTATGGAGCATTTACTTTGTTCCAGCCACTTAAAGAGACACAGGCACAAACAAACAGACAGACAGCTCCCCTTCATCCCTAGGGACTGTGCCACACACCACTGGGCCTGCATTAGTCACGTGGAAGGATTCTCTTGATGCTGCACACACAGACACATAGGACTGTTTTCCTGCTTATCAGCACACGCACAGGTGCACACACACACACACACAAGCTCCCGTGGTCATTGTACACGGTCACTTCCCACCTGTTGCACAAACACAGCCCCTCTCTCTTTCTTGCACACACACATGCCCAGTTCAGACATCCACAGTGGCCTCAGCTACACCCCACATTCCTGGAAGTAGCTGGGCCGCGTGGCCCATATACTCAGGACACAGGCCCAGGGATGCGTAGCCTGCGGGCTGTCTGTCTGCCTGTGTCCAGCCTCAGCAGGAAACAGGGCCTGGTCCAGCTCATGGAGGTCCAGCTCACAGAGGATTCTCAGCAGATGTGGCAGGCCCCCAGTTTGCCCATTCGCCTTCCTCAGCGGTGCTCAGTCTTCGTAGGCCCCCTGCCCTAAGCTCACAGCCAAGGGCTCGACCCTGCGCACCCCCTCAGACACCAGCTGGCTTGCTCGCTGTCCTGCGTCCTCCCTCTTGGCTCCAGCCCTCACGTGGATCCCCGGTTGGTGCAGGGGGCCAGCTGTGCACGCCCCCCCCGGAGACCACCAAGGTCCGGGCCTGCCTCTCTCTCCCCGCATACCCAGAATGAACCTGTTGCAGTCGCCTTGAGAAGAACAGAGGGGCCGATGCTGTCTGCAGACTCAGTCTGCTTCTGCAGGGACCGTCCTATTTATGGGCGTTTTCTGACAGCCCAGCACATCCTGGCTTGCCGAGGCAGCGCCCTGTCCACCTGATTCTGTGCGGGTCACTTCACCCCAATAGCAGGCCCAGGGAGGCCCCCATGCCTCTGTGTCCTCAGCCGTGGCCTCTGATGACTTCCTGGGGGCAGACGGACCGCATCAGCTTTGTGGTAAGCCCGGCAGCACCAGGCAGGGGGCATCGGGGTGTAAAGATCTCAGTGTCTTCAACTTCCTTCCTTTGGCTTCTCAGCTCCACCATCTTCCTATTGAGGTGCATGACATCCTTGGAATGGCTCCAGGTCTTAAAGTGATGGGTCCTAGAATCTCTCAATTTTCCCATGTGCCATGTGGCCTAAATTTTAAGTCAGATCACCCTGAACATACCCTCCAAGTTGCGTGTAAATCCACCCAAACATTTCCACGAGATGTGGTAACAGACCCAACAAAGATTCATTTTCGTTATACAGAAGATTCGTTATACAAAGATTCATTTTCGTTACACATTTCATTATACATTGACAAATAACAGTGACCATTTATTGAAGACCTACTATGTGCACGGCACTGGGCCAGCTTCATGAGCAGTGTGTTCAATCCTCATGCAGCCCTCTTTAGGGGAGGAATTATGATCTCCACTTTATAGAGGGGGAAACAGTTCAGAGATGTGGAGTCACTCACCCAGGGTCACACAGCAGAGAAGGGGTTGGCCTCCTCCAGGGCCCACCTCTTAGCCTAAATAGAAATAAAGATGATCACGATAGTCCCTTTATTTATGACCAAAAAAAAAAAAAAATCCACGCATTTTGTGCGTGTGCTTAACAAAGTATAATTTTGCCTGTGATAGCTACCAGAATTTCCTGGCTTTTCGAAAGTTTTCCTTAAGCTACTTTGCTTTAATGAAAGACCTACATTAGTACCTGTTTTTTTAACGGAAAGAAATCCAGAGAATTTCTGCTTTTACAAAAAAAGGGTGAAAAGCAAAAATCACGTTGTGTTCATTTTATAACGAGCCATGACAGTGGCGAGGTGAGCCCCAAGCAGCGAGTGGCGCCACCAAGTGCCTTCCGTGGGAACCACACTCAGTATCTCAGCTTCAAGGGGGCCAGAGCTTTGAACAGTGTCTGAGAGCATCTGTGCTTTATCTCCATTTCTTCTGTGCATCTGTGAACAAGATGTGTCCTCAGGTAATTGCTTCTTCAATTTATGCCATTGCAGCCTAGGAAAGGTTTCAGAGGAGCACTCTGCTTTCGGATAGTGGAGGGGAACCTGTATTTAATGATTGCTGAATGAATAAAATAATGAGGGCAAAGGGGTAAATTGTTAACCAAGAGGGTTTTCTTTTGCTGTTTGTTTTTGGCTAACATTCTCAAGTCGGCATAAAACCCAACCTCCTTGCATCCCTGGAGGTGTGGGTGACAGCTGGGCTCTGGAAACAGGTGGACTTGTGTGACCTTGGGTGAGCGAATGAAGGTCAGAATCACAGCCTCTTCATCTGTAAATGGAGAAGCTTCTCTCTCCTCGAGCCATTGAGAGATCACGAAAGCAAAACACTCAGCACAGCGCTACCTTCTAGCTTTTAATCACTGAGGATCCTGCCTACTGTTGACAGTTCAAACCAAGAGGCTGCTTCCTTCTGGTGTCCATGGAGAGCAGGGCTGGTCTCAACCCCTTAACCTGGGATGCAGCCGCCACCTGCTGGGGATATAAGGGGAAGACAGGGGTGCGACAGCCTATCAGGCCTGACTCCCCAACGCCCATCAGTTCCTTTAGGACCCTGAAGACCTACTATATGCCCAGATTTCCTGGGCCGCACTTCTTTAACCTAGAGTTCTCAATCCTGGCCCTACTGCCATCTGGGGCCGGACCATTCTGTGCGATGGGGTGTGACGGCTGTCCTGCACGGTGTACAATGCTAAGCATTATCCCTGGCCTCCACCCACTAGATGCCAGTAGCATCTCCCTTCCCTCCGTGTGATAACTAAAACAACATCTCCTGTCATTGCCAGATGTCGTGCGGGGGACACAATCCACCCAGCTGAGAGCCACTGCCTTTAACTTTTGCCCACTATTATCGCTGTCACCACCCCCATTCTGGAGAACCATGGGGGTTCAGAGATACCCCACAGCCAGGAGGAGGCAGAATGAGGACCCAACCCCACGTCGAATGGAGATCCTGCCCCCTTTCCCAGGACCCCTGCTGCGCCCTCCCTCCGTCTGGCCCCCAGCTCCGCACAGCGGAGAGGCTGACTCAGCTGGGGACAGGCATGCATGCATGGGGGAGTCCATTCATTCACACACCGACACGCTGACATCTCCAGTGCAGCTCGCGTCAAAGCTTTATTTGCTGCTTTCAGAGTCTGAATGCAACGTCTTTGTACATGCAAAGGTCATTTTGTTTTAGGGCAGTCGACCAGATTCCCAACTGCTCTGCTGTGTGTATGAAACCTCTTTACAGTTACAAAATAGAAAAGTACTGGTAGACATCCAATACTCTGTGAGGTCCGGGAAGCCCTGTTTGTTTTGATGTTAAAAATATAGGTTTCTCTAGATGAATTCTCAGTCACACGATTAGAGATCATTTCTGGGACTGGATAAAAGTGCCGGTCGACCACCTTCTGTTCAGAACTCCTGGAGCCTGTGAGTTCATAAGGCAACTGCAAGGACACCAACTGGCAGGACGCTCCAACTTTCTCGCACACAGGACTCGAGTTCCTTTTCGATCGTGACTCAAATATCGGAGGAAGGGACCCAGAAGAAAGGTTAGGAAAATACATAGCGTACGTATATATATTTCCACTCCCCCCTCCATCTTGCAAAGCATTTTGAGGCTCATAACCATCTGGGAAGTGCAGGACTTGTAGGACGTTGGTATGATTTAGGGAACGACACGGTACAAAATATCTTCAGTAACACAACAGATGACGTTCGTGAGCCCCGCATTTACAGGATCTATAAGGCTATGTGGGATGAGCTCATTCTTTAGACAACGGCATCACGTTGGTTTTTTTTTTAGCAGGTGTGACGCCGCCGGAGATTGTTAAAACAGTGCCAGGCTGATTCATGGGAGATGGTGTGGTGCCAGGTGTGAGGGTGACCGTTTAAGGAGATTCTGGGAGGTGAGCAGTGAGCGGCTGAGAGGTTACCTTGCTGGAAATCTCAGGCTGACTTTCCAGGAACCTGGTTTTCTGGCCCCCTCCCTGCAGGAACCAACCTAGACAAAAGAAAGAAATCTCTAGAGGGGTGATGGGGGCCAAAGGAGATACAGACCAAGACTCAGCACATTCATGCCTACCGGTTTTCTATGCGGTTCTATGTTCCCAGACCCTCGACTTGCCCAGAATTCCAACAGGGTAACTCCTGGCAGCTTCTCAGCACAGGGCTCAGATCCATCACTCCCTAAGGGGGTGGGGCCCAAGGTGGACCCCCTTCCAGATGTGGGGCAGGTCCCCTCTCCCTTAAGTGGCTCCCTCCTACTCCATGGAATCACGATGCCATGGGGGTTTTTTTTGCTTTCCTGTTTTATCACATGTTGGAGGAGGAAAGGCACAGTCGGAGGCTATAGAAGGATTCTCCATTACTGTAGTGACTCGCCACGGCATAAACTGGAGGCGGCGCAATTCCCGGTGGATAGAGTTTTTCTCCCACCTCCCTGCAGACCTCACCCTGAAATGCTAGTTTACACAAAGACAACCGTCATCTAGCTTCCTGTATTAAGGGACAGGGCTGTGTGGGAGGGACCACAGGGATGGAGGAGGAGAGAGGGAGCGGCTGGCTTGAGAGTCCTCTCCTTGGGTGGGACGCTGTCTTCCACGCAGGCCCACGTCACCTTTAAGCAAGCATTTTGTTTTGGAGGTGATCCAATGACACATCTGTGGGTTTTTAGCTTTGTAACGACACCTAGCTCCTGGGGCAGTCTGGGGGTACCGTGATGAAAAATGTAAATGGACAAGGCAGCTGTCAGCGCCAGGTGGGAGCAGCTGAGGTCTCCTTCAGGGAGATCACGCCTAAGGTTTTTCCAAATCCCCTGCACAGCCTCTAAGGTTGAAGACCTCAGGCTCACCTCTATTCCGATACCTAGAGTTGGCCTCACTTCTTCCTGGGAAGCACAAGGGAAAACACATTTGTCTGAAAGCACATGACTTCGCTTGTCCCCTGCAAAACCTCCCCATCTGATTGTCCTTTGCCCGAACCCCAGACAACATGAGGCCGTCAGGGCAGCGTCACTCAAAGCCCCCAACACTCTAAACTCCACTGGGGTTTAGTGAGGCTTCTCTTCCACTGGAGTTTCTCTGGTGGTACTGAGAGATTCTCCACAACACTGATTTTTGAGGCCTCACCGTGGAATTTTACAGGCCAAAGGCTTCTGTTACATTAGGCAAGAGACCATGAAGAAGGGGATCTACTGGAGGGGAAAAAGATATGGACTTATCAAAAGACCAGCTCTCAAAATGCTGATGTGCAAAGAGGGTGTGGGGGGATGGAGGGAGAGAGAGAGAGTGTGTGTGCGAGAGAGAGTACAATTTAAAACATCACCTATCTATCCATCTTATTTTTGATGCATTCTGTATAAAACTCTCATTTAAAGAAAGCCAGAGGCCCAGGGGAGGAGGGCTGGATGAGGGCGGGTGACCTGACTGCATACAAATGATTAAGGCATGTTAAGTTAGTTGTGTCCTCATCACCAAGGAATTAAATGGATCTTTATTTCCAATCCAGGTGTGGGAGGTTAGGCAGAAGGCCTCCAGGTCAATCTTGTTTTCAAGTGTTTTTCTTTCCTGTTGGGTATACATGGGATGAAACACGACTAATTCAAAACTGAGAGTTTTGCATGGTGAGTATCACTATACTGACCGAACAGAGCCAAGTGGCTTCCTACTGCCTAAGATGGTACCAAGGGGCCTTCCCACCTTGAGAAAGGCAAAGAAAGACAGCAGGCGAGAAAAGACGTCAGGGTCACAGCACACTAGGAGTGTCTAGAGGACCTACTGACCTGGACACTACAGCAAAACTGAAATGAAACATGAACTGGATCTCTGAAGAGTAAGAAAGGAAAATCAACTGAAGCGGTTCCTGAAAGGATTAAATCCCCAAATGGCCAGAGAGAGCGGACTGACCACAAACTCAGGGAATGAAGAGAATACAAACTGTGATCGAGCAGGACCAGATCTCCAGACACACATGCATGAGGTTTCCAGATGCACAAGGTTGCCCGGGAGACGGGCTCCAACAACCGCCCATCAGGTAGCCAAAGCTCAGCCAACAGGACTCAGGGAGGGAGGGCCTCTCACCCACACCTCGGTCACTGTCCATGGTGCTGAACCACAGCCCCTCTCGGGCCCGGGTGTTTGTCTTAACCTGCAGGGACGGGACTGGTCTCCATCCTGCCGTACCCAAGAGAGGGAAGAGGTGGTAATGGGAGATAAGGGAGGAAGAGCTGAGGAGACAAACAGAGACTGAAGGAGGGGTGGCCAGGGAGAAGGGAAGCAGGTTTTGACACCATTTGCAAAGAATGGATTTATTAGGAGAGACTTTCACTTCTTGGGAAGTCCATTGCTGAGCAAAGATCCATTAAGAAGCTCAGCCCCAGTGCCCCTCAGCAATCACAGGCTGCCCTGTGAACTGCCCAAGCATCTCTCTCACACATGGGTGTCTCCCGGGCAAGGTTGGCACAAAGTTTATGGCAACTCCAGACATGGCGGTGGGCCGGCTATCCCTGGGATGACTGCTGGGGCCCTGGGCTCAAGAGGTGGAGAAAGCTGGTGTGGAGGATTTCCAAAAACAAGGACAGAGTAGCCATGACTGGAGACCCCAGAGGTCTTGGAGATTCCTGGGAATGAGCTTAGAGTTGCCAAGAAAAAAAAGAGGCAAGGCAAGCCTATACTTGGTTACCTAGCGTCTAGCAAGTCTGTCAAGAGTTCCTGGGCTGGGGGTCGGGGGGACTCCCCTCCAGAGAAGGGCTTTCAGCAAGACCCTCCCTTCCTGCATTTGGACCTAGAAAAAGCACCTGGTCAGGTAGAATTGGGGGGAGGTTGGGTAGAAAGAAGAGGTGAGAAGAAACAAAAAGGATCCCTCATTCATCATTTGTCCTGAGACCAACTGGGAATAGATCTTTTATGCCAGCAGCTCAGGTTGTGTTCAGAAAGGGACTTTGGAGAAAAAGCCTCTCGGGTGGGTCTGATGTTTGGGAGGGAAAGGCACTGCCATTTGGGCTGCAGTTTTTTGAACCTTGAGGCCAAGGGACAAAGGTCACCCTACAGAAATCAGAGCTCGGATGAATAGGAACCAGGAAAGTGTACACCAGGGTGACAATCAGAATTTTTAAAAAGCTTGGGGTAGGGATAAGATAACCTGAGATGATTGGATACTTCAAGCAAACTATTCACACGCCTCTCCTCCTGTTCTTTAACATAAAAACATATATACATATCAAATTTCAAAGAAAGTTGGCTGGATTATTGCTTTATCACCTTCTAAAGCAAACAAAACGTGATGTACAATGGAACAGGCAAGCTCTGCACACAGCCCCACTGGGAGGATAAATACACTTGAAAGAATGAGGGCAGGTGTGTTTAAAGATCAGAACTGCTGATTCTTCGAGAGGGAGAAGGAATTCGCCAAAGGAGCGATCAAAGCCCCCAACCCGGTGGTACTGCTGGGACCACAGTTACAGCAGGAAATGTATGGTTTCATCTTCCTTGGAAATGTCCTTCCAAAAAAAGACCAGCCCTGGGTGGGGGTTGGGGGGAAGAGGCGCTTTCACGACTCAGAAACCAGGGGAGACGGTCCAGCCTTACATCCATGTTCCTGGAGCTGCTGCAGGGGTTTAAAATGGGTAGAAATGCACATTTTTACATTAAACAAAACAAAACAAAACCACCAGCATGGACATTTCTGGGCCGCCTGGCTTCTTTCCCAGCCTGAAGTGCTGTCCGGGGAGACAGAGCACGTGCTCGTGGAGGGTGAGCCTTCCTGCCCCATCCGTCCGGGAGAGCCTGTGGTGAGGGGGGGGGGCATTGGGCAGCCTTCTCCACCCGACCGACAGACCGACCGACCGGAAGGGCCCAGGTGTGTGCAGGAAGCAACGGCAGCAGCGGGACCTCGTCTTCGGGTACTGACAGTTAAGGCTTGTTCATTAGACGTGGCAGTGGCCCCTGTCTGGAGAGGAAGGGACAGTCCTGGTGTCAGCAGGGGGAACAAGAGATGCCATTTCTCCCCATCATTGAGCCCTAAACACTTTTCTGGTGCTCCCCAAGGCAGCCACCCCACAAGCTACAGGCCAGGAAAGATGACTTTTTTTTTGAGGGGTGGGATGGGGAAGGTGGCAGGCGGCTGGATATGATGGAATGAACGTGAAATTTAGGGTCAGGTCAGGGTGCCAGCGTTGGTGGTGTCCTCAAATGGATGGCCGGAAGCTTAACTGAGATATCGTGGGTACAGCACTGAGCACCAAGTAAACACAGGCTCTGATCCCTTATCTGAAATCCTAGAGCATAGATTTATTGGGGAATTTAGAAATTTTGAGTTTGTTAGATACATATATACAGACATATATATGCTTATATGTAAATATTATGTAACATATAATACATACATACATTATGCAACACCCCCATAATTAAGCATATAATATGCTTGCAGTATTATGTATGGATATTCATATAAAATGGGGAAAACAGAGTCTAAATAGTATTTTATCCATGCAGGTCAGGTTTTGTCACTAAATAAGGGATGGAGGTGCTTCGTTTTGCGAGCTTTCTGGATTTCAGGTTTGTGGAGAACGGGTGGTGGGTCTCCTGTGCTTCTCAGAGCAGAGCTGACTCTGACGGAGCAAGAGCTATGTGCTCCTCCCCCAGGGACTTCCGGTCCATTCTCAGGGAGCCCTCTGGACCGCTTGGCAACATGGGCGCTGCTACCCCATTTTACAGATGGGCAAACTAAAGTTCAAGAAGTTAAATCATTTGGGGCCCACATCAGGGCATATCTAATCGTTCGATTTTTTAATTTCTTTTTTTTTTCAAATTAATTTTTAATTATACAGGTTGTATAGGAATGTAGAAATTGGGGACATTTCAGATTAAGCTGTCCTGCCCGTTCAATTTATAAAGGGGGCCTGAGATGCAGTGAGAAGGGCTGGCCAAGGGCGTGAGACCAGAGTCCATGCCCTTTCCACCCACCCCAGGCCGTCCAACTGTGTTTTTTTTTTCCCTAAGAAGAAGCAGATCATTGCCACTCTCTTTACGGGAACCCCAAACACCCTCAACCACGTTTTCCCTTCTCTTTTCCAGGGAACAGCATCCCAAGTCTCTGAGCCTTGGCCTCCCGGCCCAAGTCCCCTGCTCCTCAGGTTGCAGGCTCTGTCCGGGTCTCCCCTCCATAGCCCCTCATACCTGCTCAAGCTTGGTTTTCATACAAGCTTTGCCTCTTCTTGGATTTCAGCTCCTTTAGCCACTGGGGAGAGGGCTCTTCTGATCTGAAACCACAAAGGCAGTGGGAGTCAAGTGTGAGCCTGACCGAGGACTCCCTGAGGGACCCAATTCTCCTGCCGCCGTGTGGGCGGGGGCTGAGCCACACTCGCAGGCGGCAAAGATGCCCATGTCGACATGACTGAAACAGGAATTAAACAAAGTGCTCCAAAATGAAGAATGTTAGATAAATCATGGTACATCCATTCTGTGAAATAATCTGCAGGAGAAAGTCACGCTTACATAAAATTATTTCCATCCATCCATTTGCCACCCAAATATCCATCCATCCTTCGGTCTCTCTACCCAGGTACATGCCCATAAGGGTTAATTCTGTGTGTCCACTTAGCTAGGCCACAGTGCCCAGCTGTTTGGTCAAACATTATACTAGCTATTTCTGTGAAGGTATTTTATTTTGTTTTTTAGATGAGATTAATATTTAAACCAGTTGTCTCTGAATAAAGCAGATTACCCTCCATAACATGGGTGGGCCTCATCCAATCAGTCGAAGGCCTTAATTGAAAAAGACCAACCTCCCTAGAAGAAGAGGGAATTCTGCCAAGATACTGCCTTTGGGACTTGAACTGCAACACCAGCTCCTCGTCAGGTCTGCAACCTGCCTGTCTACCCTGCAGAATTTGGACTTGTCAGCGTCCACGATCGTGAAAAACAATTCCTTAAAGTAAATCCTTCTCTCTCTCTCTCTCTCTCCCCCGTGTATACATACTATTGTTATGTTTCTTTGGAGAACCCTGACTAAAACAATGCCTGTAAGACACGGATAGATGGATCTTATGTTTACTGAATAATAACAATAATTATTTGGGGGAGGTACAATTTGTTTTAACTTTTTTAAAAGTTGAAGGACACACATCCAGAAATCACTCAGATCGTAAGCACACAGCTCAATGAATCTCTCAAAGTGAACGCACTTGAGTCATCACCGACCGAACGATAACGCTTTCGAGGGTCTAATTTTTCACTTTCTTCTTTACGTATTTTTCTCTGTTTCTCAGAATGGCTTGTAATGAGAACACATCACTTTAACAAAAACAATGAAGTCAAACAAAAACATCTGAAAAGTTTTTAAAGAAAAAGAAATCATACTTATGAGGACTTTAATGGCTATGGGAGAATCGTCACACGAAACCGGAAAAGAAGCTATATATATTTTATGTTGTAATCGCGACTACATTTAAAAAGAATGGAAGGAGAAAGGCCCAAACGTCACTATGGTAGTCTTCTGGCGGGGTGGGGGTGGGGGGCGGGGGGGCGGGGTATCACATCATGGGTGATTTTCTTTCCTGCTTTATATTCATTTTATATGTTCTACAATTCCTAAGGTGAGCATGTACTACTTTTATAATCAAACACATGTACACACAAGACCTTACTTCTATTGATCTCAGAGAAAGCTCCTGACTCCACAGTCCCGGAGGGCCCAGGGACATTGCTGACCTGGCTGAGGGTGGGGTGGGGGTCTGTGAGGAAGGAGAGGTCCCCTGGGCAGACAGGGGTCTGAGGACCCCAAGCAAGGCTTGCCTGATGGTGGAGGCTCAAAACCAGACCTCCTGGTCTGGGGGTCCCTCCAGCCCTGGAGAAACACTGGTGCCCTCAGCTGACTCCAGAGCAATTCTGGCATCCGCAGAGCAAGACAGGTACCATCTCTGCCTCAGCCTGTCTCTCTCTCTCATCCTCTTGCTTTCCTGCTTCCCACGGCCCACTCTGTGCTCCAATAACATGCACAGCCTACAGCACCCAGTTCTACCAGGCCTCTGGACCTTTGCATGTGCTGTGACTTTGGCCGCCTCTCTTGTCTGTCATGACGCAGATCGGGCACCCCCTCCTCTTGGAAGCCTTTTCCACACCCGTCCTCCTCAAGTCTGGGTTCTGAACTCTTCTTCTGCCTTCCTCTGTCACTGGGGTCTGATAGTAAGTATTTTTGACTTTGCAGGTTATAGGGTGTCTGTGTCAACGTGTCAGGTCTGCAGTTGCATCAGGAAAGCAGCCACAGACAATCCTTAAATGATGGCTGTGTGCCAATAAAACTTTATTTACAAACACAGACAGTGGGCTGAATTTGGCCTGTGGGCTATAGTTGGCCAACCCCTGCTCTATCATAGCTCTTACATTACAATAACAGTATCATGCACAATCCCTAACTTTTATGTGTTAGCAACACTCTCACCTTTCGTCCTTCTCCACGCTGGAGGGCAGCACGCGACTGCCCAGCACCCCAGGCTGGAAGGGGGACTTGGGGGTCTTGGGCTGTGGGGCCCAGCTGGGGGTATCGCTGGGACTGTCCATCTCTGGCCTCTTGTGCAGCTGAGCCTGGGAAGAGAAGACAGGGGTGGAGTCTGTAACCCGCCCTTGGTCTGGGGAAGGGTCCCATCCTACGGCACTTGTCACTGCATGGCGACAGCAGGGCTCCCAGCATCTGAACAGACCCAGGCAGCAGACTCAGGGGTGGGGGAGATGCTGCCTGACCGTGGAGGCCAAGAAAAATCAGAGGTCAGGCTTGTAATCCAAGAGGCCACCCTTGACCACTGGGATCAAACAACTGTGAAAAATCCACACAATCACATTATCTCTGGCTGAAAAGCCACCATGTGTGGTGTCCTCATCACAGCACGCTCCATCTCCTTTAGTTTCCTGAGAACCCCGAGATGCAGACAAGAGATGCATCTTACAGCTGAGGCCCAGCTCTTTTAAGCTCTTTGCTCCTGTGAATATGAATAAGTGAGGTTTCTGACTATCAGGTTTGCACAGGGAAAACGCAGGGTGGACTCCCACCATTTTTGGAGGGTACACAGGGAATGGGATGATTTGGAATGGTGTGCCCAGAATTCCTAGGGGGGGTATGATGGTGGCAGGTGGCATCTGTCTCCAAGTCAATGCTGGCAGAGCCCCCAGCAATAGCGGTCATCACCATCGTCGGCCTGGCAGCTTCTGTGCACTGGGCATCCAGCTACTGGACTCCACCAGGTGTAAGTTATATGACACATGTTTCCAGGATGGAGACTGGCTTTCTCTGTTTTATAGAGGAGTAGCCTAAAGGTCAAAGGTTGAGCAGTTGGCCCAAAGTCACATGGTTTTCCACAACTAGGATTCGTCCTAGGTCTGCCCAATTCCAACTCCAGGGCTCTTTCGAGAGAAAGCCCGGCAGCCCCCCTAGGGCCTCTGCTCCCTCCTGTAAGCAGGGCCTTTCTCTGCCCCCTGTGTTAGGCTGCCCTGTAAGGCAGCTTTGTTCCAATGCTTCAAAAAAGAAGTCAGAAAACCTCTGGCCCAGGACAGCTGCTGCAAGACATTTATGTTTTGAAGGCCTGTAAAATGAATTACAGGGGCAAGTATGCATCTGCTGTTTATCAACTTTTTATTCTTGCCAGGAATGACATGAAAAGCAAAGCTGCCATCTACTGAAGGAGTGGCAAGTTCACAGCCCCTAACAGGAGGCTCCCTGGCCACATGGAGTGTGGGGTTGAGAAATTCCACAAACAACCTAGGCTTCTTTGTCTTGATTTCTTCTTCAGTAAAATGGGAGTAAAGAGCTACCTTTTTTAGGGTTGCTGGGGACATAAAGCGAGTTTGCAAGCACATGGTGCCTGGGGATAAAAGAGGCCCCTCTCTCACTTGCATTAAGTACCGCTGCCTCCCAGGACCTGTGAGATGCTCGGTGGAGCTGAGGGTGGGGAGACAGCCCAGCCCTGCCCTCAGGATTCCACAGTCCAACTGGGATTGCGGTGCTATTTAAGACAGATTAATATGGCTCCAATGCTGACTTCTCACATTGTTTGGAATCAAAATAATCATTTTATGTGCCTCCCACCCCTAGCACACCAGATTCCTCAAGAACAGAAGCCTGGGCTAGTTTACTCCTGTTTCCCAGACATCCAGCACTGGGCCTGATGCCTAAGGTGGACTTTTAACCCCCTTTACAGATGAGCACATGGAGGCTTAGCTGGAAGACTAAACTGAGCAGCAGGTGTGGGGGCTAGAGAAAGAAGTGGAGATTCAGAAACACAGGATTACTGGAGAAATCCAAATATATCAGTAGTATTGTTCATAGCACCGGGCCAAGGCCGATGTCCTGGTCTTGATAATGTACCATGGCCATGGGATGCTTTAGCACTGGGGGAAGCTGGGTGAGGAGGGGTCCCCAGGAAGTCTCTCATACTAGTTTTGCAACTTCTCATGAATCTTCAACTATTTCAAAAATTAGACAGAGAGGGAGGAAGACAGGAAGGGAGGAAGGGAGGGATGCAAGGAAGGAGAGAGGGAAGGAAGGAGGGAGGAGGGTGAGAAACATGGGCCTGTCTGTTTTGCTGCCACAGGTAAGCATAGCTCTGGGCATGAAGTCTGGTACCTTTAGCGCTGCCGGGTCCATGCCTAGAAACACAGGCATCCTCTGGGGTCGGCTGATGGGCGTCCTCTCAGCTCTGGGCGTCTTCTCCTCCTCATCTGACTCTTCCTTCCTGGGGGATTTCTCCTCTGTTGCAAAGAAAAGCATACTGAAGTCACTGGCAGCCTCCATTCTGAGATTTTGCTTCTCCTTAAAACTCTTCCGTGGCTCTCCATCTACAGATCAAGTCTAACTCCTTAGCAAGGAATCACAACTCTCCACGAACTGGCTCTTCCTTTCTAGCCTGATTCCTGCTATTTCTGGCTTGGGAAACACTGAACTGCTTAGAGAAACGACCCGCCCCTGCCCCCGCCACACCCACGGAATGTTCTTTCCACACCTCTGCCCCTTTGATCCTGTTGATATTTCCATCTGGAATACCCTTCCCTGGCTAATTCCTATCTGTTCTTTAGGATTCAGCTCAAGGTTTGACGTGGAATGCAGCCAAAGAAGACCTTAGAGGAAAATGCATAGCCTTAAATAATTTATTAGAAACCCCAAAAGACTGACAATAAATGAACTGATCTTTCAACTTGAGAATCTAGAAAAATACCAGCAAACAAACCTGAAGAGAGGATAAGGGTGAATTTAATAAGGATAACAGCATAAATAGTGAAATCCTATTAAGTTGTCTCAGTTCCTTGCAACCTGTGGAGCCCCAACTAATATATCATCCTCAAAAAAATGTTTTACCTAGTTTCTAAAAGGCTTGGTGGAATAAGAAACCACAGTTTCCTATGTTATTGTGTTCTAATACCCCACAGCCTTCAAAGTCAGAAAGCTCTTCCAGGGTTTAAAATCCTTCCTGCTATCCAATGTGCTACCTGTGGAGGAGAGGGGGCATACCTGTGGAGTCCTTGAACATCCACGTGCTGTTGGCCTCCTCCTCCAAAGGAGACCTACTCTCCGACTCGCTGACTCGGCTGCGCCGGAGGGAGTGGGAGATGGGAGCCCGGCGGCGGCTTCTCTTGCTGAGCTGCACCCGGGTCTTTAGGGCACTTGAGTCGAGGACTGAAGTTTGCTGTGGGAGTGGCAGGGAAGAAGAGGGGAAACAAAGCATGGGAAACATTAAATGGGGGCATCACCCAAGGAAGGTGTGCATAGCTGTGTCGATACACAATGCTATTTAGGTGGTACATGGGCCAGCATTTCCGCATTTCAGTAGGAACCTAACACTCTAAGCCTACTTGCTCTGTGAGATATAGCATGTAGGCTGATTCCAAGAATCAAATAAACCTTGAGTGCCCCACACAGTGCCTGGAACACAGTGGGCACATAATGGAAATGGCTTTCCGCTCCTGGTGACATCATCTGAGCAGGTAAGCTAGAGCAGTACCTAACAGGAGCTCAGTACATGTTTGTTTATTTGTTGAATGAATAACTGAACACATCATCTAACTAAATCCTTACAACAACCTTATTCCACACAGGGTCCACGAGCTGAGAGGTTCTCAGTGTGGTCCTTCCTCTACCCACAATAATTCAGGGTGCAGGTGGGAGCCGGTGGAGCACCTACTAAGTACCAGGCATTAGTTTGCAAGCATCACACTGTGAGCTGAGGCAGGTGGAGGGTCAGTGATGGTTTCCAACATCACCACCTTTTGTGCTGAGAGGGCTGGGGGCAGACCACCTGGGTAGGCCCAGCAAGAAGGTGGGCAGCCTCTGGCTCAGTGATCTCCAAGGAGATAGTGGTGAAGAGCCCGGAGCTTGGGCTTCAAATCCCGCTCAGTTTGAATGCCAGCTGTGTGACCTCAGAGCAGGGGACTTACCCTCTCTGAGTTTGGGTGTCCCTATTTGTAAAAACGGAATGATAATAGTATCCCCTTGCCAGGGTGGTTGAGAGAATTCAGGGAGCCCAGGCATGGAAAGTCCTGGTTCCAGCAGCACCTGACTCAGGCTCGCAGCCGTGAGCTATTCCTACAATGGGCTTCTCCCTTCCTGGGCAGCTCAGGTCCTGGCCTGAAATGTTGGATTCTTCCTCTCAGGTCCACTTTGGAGAAATTCTGTCACCCAGGGCCTTTTAAGTTAGCGATGATGAGCTAATTTCAGTGATTCACTTCCCAAAGTCGGTAAGTGACAGACACCCCATTGGGGGCGGGAGGAGGGGGCTGATACCTGCACAGCTGTTTCCCAAACTGGCTGTGATGCTGTCCAGTGGGGGGATTTGTGTGGGGCTGGTGGAAGTTGGGGAGAGATGGAAATCATAAAGGGTCCGCCGTCCTCAAGAGGAGAGCATATATCTCTGGTCACTACTAAATAGAGCGGGTTTCTCAGACTCAGGGAAAGTGGGAGGGAGCCACAGCAACGCAGGGGCTGCTGAAGGGGGCGTGGTCCCGTTCCCCAGGGCCACCCGTGCAGCCTCAGGCTGGTGCAGAAGCTGATTCCTTCCCTAGTGCCTCGCCTCCCCTTTCAGCCTCCAAACACTGCCTGTGGGAGACCTCAGTGTTAAATAATTGGCTGGACCTGTGCTTAGGGACACTGGCATTTCAATCACTCAGTGGCCACTTCTGTTCCCGAATCAGCAAAAATGAGGGAGTTCCTGGTGGTCTAGTGGTTAGGGTTTGGTGCTCTCACTGCCATGGCCCAGGTTCAATCCCTGTCGGGGAACTGAGATCCTGCAAGCTCCTCAGTGTGGCCAAAAATTTTTTTTTTTTAATGTTTAAAAAAAAAAAAGTAGTGTTGTTTCTGGTTATATGAAAGGATAAGTTAAAAAAAAATAAAATAAAAATGGGGCAGGGGTTTTGCCTCTTGGGCTTAGTGTTCCAGAAGGTAAATCAGGAGACTTACGCTATGGCACAGTGACATCGTATGGGCGTGTAAGCTGGAGCAATGCTTGGGACATGGCTGGAGCTCAATAAATGTTTGTTGGATGAATAACTGAATAAATCCCCTAACTAAACCCTGACAACCTGCACCCTGTCCATGTTTATACAGTGAGGTGCCCCAATGGAGACTGAGTGTGTGCCTTTCCTCATTTCTGCCCTTATTTAGAGATGCCAGAGAGAGACCTTGACCATATTTAGGAAGGAGAATCCCATTTGAGGCCCTAAAGGAAGCCCCACACCTAAAGCAGTGATGGTCCTTCTCTGGGGGCATCTGTGTAGTCATCTCTAAGGGTGTGGACGTGAGGCTTCACTGAGGAGACAGGGTCTGCTTTGGATTTTGCATCATTTAGATGTTGCATCGTCAGGAGGGTGAGCAGTGGCCCTATTGTCAGCGAAGGAGAATAATAAAACCCCTGTGTCTCAAGGATTGAAAAGGACAACTGCCTGACCCCTGCAGGTCTAGAAGGGGTTGGGTAGGAGGCAGTTGGACTTGTGTGGCTAGCATCCTGTAGGGTGGCTCTCCGTGGGCCCCAGAAGAGCTGAGTTCTGAGGGCTGCCCACGCCTGAGGAGGCTCCCCTTTACAGACAGGCTTGGATTCCCTGGCTCCAGGGACATGGTCCCACTTGTCAAGACCTTGGTAAGAACCCCCAGCAGAATTGGTCTGAGCGAAGTCCAGGCTGCACGCCTAGATTTGCAGGCCTCAGGCAGACACCTCCCACCCGCCAGGGGTGAGAGGCCAGATGGCCTGTTCGCCTAACAGGTGAGGGCTCAGCTCAGTTTTAATTTGTACACATATGATTGCATTCACAGCTGTGAAACCCACTGTACTGGTTACAGGTGGACAAGGAAGCCGAGGTTCAGAGAGGTGAAGACAGTTGCCCCAAGACACACAGCTGGTGTGTGGCAGGTACAAGCCTCATGTAGACTTCAGTCCCATCTCAGACTGTGCCCTCTGCACCCACCACAGGGGGCCCTGGCACACAGATTCTACCAGGGAAAGGGGTAATTCATCGGGAGATGCTAGAACGTCCCTTTAAGAAGAAATGACTGTTTCCAGCACGTGCTCCCAACGACTGACTTACATGGATAAAGGAGAAGTCGTCCACCCTCTTTGCGGGGCAGGCATCCGCTGGGGGCGGCCCCTCCATCCCGTCAGTGGATTCCAGGTCCGTGCTGGATCGGTCCACGCTGGTGCTCTGCTGGTCCTTGGAGCAATCGTGCTGGTCCCCAGCAGACGTGGTCTCCGTTTGGGAGGACAGGGAAGACAGGCGGCTGCTGGGGGGCTGCTTCTGAGCCGATGTGGCACTGCTGTCCGGGGATGGGGACTCGGGGGCCAAGCTATGAGAATGGAAGGAAGGGAGGGAGGCCTGGTTGGGCAGGTTGTTTCAGAGACTTGAATTTCAAGGAAGGGAAGTGGCAGAAGGTAGGGTGTGGGCTGTGCTTTATATGCCAGGAAACAAGAGACAGAACGTCCAGCTAGGAGAACCACTCTGGGCCCAGCCAGGTGCTGTCCATGGTGCCTCTAGAACACCTGAACAGGTGCAGAATGGGTGCAGAATGTCCCGTTCAAGACCCTCTAACCCTGCGCCGTCCAATACGGGAGCCACTGGTCACATGTGGGCCGTTGGGCCCTTGCAATGCGGCGAGTGAGGGCTGAGCTGGGCCCTGAGTAGTCAGTACACACTGATTCCCGGCACTTTGAGTGAAAAAAAAAGAACGTAAAATACCGCGTTAATAACTTTATAGTGATTACATGTTAAAATGGTAGTATTTCGGATCTACTGGGCTCAACAGAACATACCGTTAAAATTAATTTTGCCTGTTTCTTTTCTACTGACATGGCTACTGGAACACTAAAACTGCCTCGAGTTTGCAGCTTGCACTGTATTTCTGTGGCACAGCGCTGATGTAGACCAAATAATCACTGGCCGTCACCAGCGGGAGAGCAGGAGGGGGGGAATCTCCTGCATTGTTTCATCCATCCATTCATTCACTCATCCACTCATTCATTCACTCACTCACTCGAGATTTACGGAGCGCTTACTATGCACCAGGCCCTGTGCTAAAAATTGTATCGTTCCATCCTCTTCACAGTCCTACGGTGATTACCCTATAATCCTGCAACGTCCACAGCCCTAGGAGACAGGATTAACCTCAGGAAATTAAATACTAACCTCGCTCGAGATGAGGAAACCGAGGCACAGAGACGTGAAGTAGCCTGCCCAAAGGGACAGACCTGACCCCAGAATCCAGGTCCTTGACCCTCTCCTCCTGGAATTTCTGCCCATAATGTATTCCAAGTACCACTTGGATAATTGGAACCACACAAGATAGAAAATATGTCAATAAATCAAACCATTAAATTAAATAGGCTCTCCGCTCCCCCCTTAAAAAGACCCCAAAGCCAAGAGCACAGGAAAGCCTAACCCTAAGGAAGGGGGGACGGGCACACCAGACACCACCTCACTGATAGGAGGGTCTGCCCTGAAATACCCCTGAGCTGCACCCTTGGGCAGAACCTGCAACCCAGGTGTACTGCTGTTTCACTGTAGGAGCACAGCTATGCTTTCGTCAGCTCGGGGAAGAATTTATTCCTTGGAATAGGCAGGATGTTTGGGTGTGGGGTGCGACTGAGGCAAATCCACAAAAAATGAGGGAAATACCACTGAGGAGGCTGCAGGTGGCGCCGCTGCTCAGGGCTGGGAGCACAGCAGCTCCGGGGCCCTTTCCCGGAGGAGGAGCTGCAGTGCCTCCTGGAGACAGCAGGGGGCGACCGCAGGACACAGGGGAGATGCCAGGTCCCAGAGGGAGAAGGGGCCTCCCAGGGTCACACAGCGACCACAAAGCCAGGACACCCAGGCTTCCAGACTCGCTCACTGATTAACACACATCACAGAGTAGGAAAGAAAACAAAAAGTCTTCGTGGGTACTGGAAGGAACCTGTGCTTCCCTTTTTCTTACCCACTTCCAATTCCATCAACCTCCACCCAGCTTTAGTACCAATGACAGCTATGGGACATAAACCAGCAGAGGGGTGTGGCCGCTCCTGACGGGTGGGGGCAGGGGAAGGAGATGGGAGACCTGGGTTTGAGTCCAGCTCAGCCATGGACACACCATATCCCTGGGCATGAGACCCACAGATGAGGAAACTGAGTCACACAGTGACACAGCTGGTAAGTGGCCATGCCGGGGTCGACCCAGGTCTCCCTGACTTCAAAACACCGTGCGATCCTGTGGCCCGCCGGTGGGAAGTGTGAGCTGAGAACACGGCAAGCCCACCTCCCGGTTGTCCACGAAGCTGCTGCTGTGTTCGATCCCCCCCAAGGGAGAGAAGAAAAACTGCATTTTTAAAACAACGGGTGCAATGTATCAAGCTCCTACTAAGTGCCGGGAAATACGCCAACTGCTGCACAGGTTACCCTGCTGACAACCCCACGTGCCTCAGTCTTTGCCTCTGCAAGATGGGGCGACAGGATTAAATGTTATGTTTCAGTGCTTACAACAGTGCTCGGCCTGTCCGCTCAACAGATCTTGGCTCTTTTTATGCGCGTCATCCCCCTTCTATGGAGAAGGAGCGTGAAATCTGGCAAATATGACTAATTTACCCAAGACCTCACAGCCAGCTGGAGTGAAGCTGGAGTTCAGACCTGCCTGCCTCCTGAATCCAGGCGATGCTCAGTGACCTCCAGGCTTCTGCCACAGTCATAATAATATTTCTTCCCAGCCAGGCTGACACCTGAGGGGCCCTACAAGCCTCTAACAGCGGTGATACTAAATGCTGACATAGCTTATAGAGTCGTATCTGTAATATGCTCCTATATTTGTAAACACACAATATACATACAGAAAAAAGTCTAGAAAGACAACAAAAAACATTAATGAAGGTTATATCTGTGTGCTGGGATTAGAGGCGATTTTCATTTTCATTTTGTAACTTTTTTTATGGTAGTGAAACACACGTAACATGAAATTTACCAGTAGAGCATTCACAATGTTGCACAACTATCACCGCTCCCTGGTTCCAGAACATCTTCATCTCCCCAGAAGGAAACCTGGTCCCTGTTGAACAGTCACTCCTCTCCCCCTCCCCCCAGCCCCTGGCAACCACAAATCTACTTTCTGTCTCTATGGATTTGCCTATTCTGGACGTTTCATATATCATTTTAAAATAAGTTTTCTGTACATTCTAAATTTCTGTTTTATAAAAAGAAATGGTTTGCTCTTATAGTTACAGACAAAACAGTTCTACTTAGTAACAGAGAAATCAGGAGGCAGATGGGCCACCCTGGCTCCCGCCCAGAGGCCCCGCCCCGCATGCCCTACCTCTCCCCGCTCTGGTGCTGGTGCAGCCACGTCCCATACTGGCTGTCGGCTTCCTGCACGAGGGTGTCAGTGTCCTTGGCCTCGGGGGTCCGCCTGGAGAAACACTGCTTCAGCTGATCCTGCAAGGACAAGCCAGAGGTTTCTATCAGGGAAAATGCTCAGAACCCGGTCCCAGCTGGTAACTCACAGCGCATCGCCCCCTGCTCGAACCCACCTCAGCTCCCTACCGCTCTCGGAAGTGGGTCCAAACGTCTGTGCTGGGCACGAGGGTGACCTACTATCCGGGTTTGCCCAAGACATCGCAGGATGAAGGACGGCGGGTGCCAAAGCCAGGCAAACTGAGATGAAGGGGTCACCCTCCTGTGTCCTGTGTGGGCACCACCCTACCCCTGGCCAAACTTCTCTCCATCTTCACTGCCCCCAGGACTTATCAGTCTGGTTACGGTGCTCCCCCGTCCATCCCCCGCCACCAGGTTCGCACGGTCGCCATGCTTCCACCACCAGCATCACCAGCACAGCCTTCGTGGAGCATTTAACTTGTCCCCGGTGTTGATCAAGCTGTCTGCATATCACCTCGCTGAGCTGCAGTCCCATGGCAATCCCATGAGGTGGAGCTCATTAAAATCCCCATTTTACAGACGAGAACACTGAGGCTTAGAGAGGTGAAGTGACATGCCCCCCATCAAACAGCCAGTAAATGATGAGGTGGGACTCAAACTCAGGCAGGGGGCTTGGACTGCAAGTCCAAACTGGCAACCACTGTGCCCCACACAGCCCGGATCCCCGGCTCTGTCACCAACTGCTCGGTGACTTGGTCTCTGCCCTCAGCCTGGACCCTAGGGAGAGGGTCCTGCTAACCACAGCACTAGCCAAAGGGCCTAGCCTGGTACCTGGCACATGCTGGGAAGCCCACAGGTCTCCATCAAAGTGCTGGCCTTCCTAACTTGTTCACTCAGCAAATTAAAAGCCCGTCCCCTGGTGACTGACTGTTGAACTGGCTGACACTTGGGCCTCTGTGTTATTGATTGGGGAGCAGCTGGAATGTTCAAGGCAAAACCAAAACTCCAGCCCCTTGGGTGGCCATTGGCACAATAGCAATTCAAAATCAGCTAGGTGCTTTGTGACCACCTAGAGGGGTGGGATAGGGAGGGTGGGAGGGAGGGAGACGCATGAGGGAAGAGATATGGGAACATATGTATATGTATAACTGATTCACTTTGTTATACAGCAGAAACTAACACACCATTGTAAAGCAATTATACACCAATAAAGATGTTTAAAAAAAAATGGTTCTGAAGAGCCTAGGGGCAGGACAGGAATAAAGATGCAGACGTAGAGAATGGACTTGAGGACACGGGGAGGGGGAAGGGTAAGCTGGGACGAAGTGAGAGAGTGGCATGGACATATATACACTACCAAATGTAAAATAGTTAGCTCGTGGGAAGCAGCCGCGTAGCATAGGGAGATCAGCTCGGTGCTTTGTGGCCACCTAGAGGGGTGGGATAGGGAGGGTGGGAGGGAGACGCAAGAGGGAGGAGATATGGGGACATATGTATATGTATAACTGATTCACTTTGTTATAAAGCAGAAACTAACACACCATTGTAAAGCAGTTATACTCCAATAAAGATGTTAAAAAAAAAAAATGGCCTTGGCTTCTGAGCTTTGAAGGATGTTCCCAGTCACCATCTCTTGATGGCTTGGAGCCAGTGGATGAGGAATATGGAGGGAGTTGGGGGTCACAGGGCGAGGGGGTGAGAACAACTTGGCCCCCAGTTCCAGAAACAGCAGCAGGAGCGTCTCACTCCTTGTGTCCCACTGGGGTCAGGAGGCATGTCCTGCCGCAATGTGCTCTGGAGCATATGCCTCTCCTGCTCAAACACCTCCCACAGCTCCCTACTGACCTCCTGCTGAGATCCAACACCCCTTGCAATTGAGCCCCAAGTTTCCTGTCCAGTCCCACCTCCTAGCCCTGCCCCAAACAGAGGCCCATTCCACCCACCGAGACCTACTCACTGCATCCCACACAAGCCTTACCTTCCAGCCTCTGTGGCTTTGCTTGTACCTTTCCCCCTTCCTATCCATCCCTCCCACCCCAAGCCATTGCAACAACCCACAGTGACCTTGCCTTCCCCTGCACTCTCCCTGCCTACTCTGGACTCATTTTTGTGCCAGGTAAAGTTTGACATATAAGTTACTTATGCAACAGACATCTTCTGAGCACCTACCATGTGCTAGGCACTTGGGAACCAGGGGTGGGGGTCACTACACAGATTCTGTAACTCAGCTGAGGCAGCCTTTAAGATCGGACACTCCATCACCTTTGTTCCCCACCCAGAGCCTGCCTGGCACCCAGTAGGTGCTTAGTGGCGGTGGGCAGACTGTCCTGCAGTAGCTTATCTTCCTCCCAGTGGGGAGCATGCCTCTTCACAGCTTCTACGGAGCCATCCTTAGCAGAGCAAACATGTGTGGTCCTGCAGAGTGAGCAGGAGCCTCGGGAAAAAGCTCTGCTCTGTGACCTCAGGGCTTTTGTCTCCCTCTCTGGGGCACAGGGACGTGGCAAGATGCCAATGAGAAGACCCACATGATAGCTCCAAGGGCAGGACCTGACATTCAGGAAACACCCCATAAATGCCCATCTCCTTCCTCATTCTCTTTCTCTCACCTTTTGGAGACACTTGCGTACCCCATGAGGGGATACTATGGGCGAGGTACGTGCAAGGACCCCAGGGAATCAGGATAAACCTCTCAGTCACCCTGGTAAACAACCACACTCACACACCCTCATTTCACTGCCTGTAGATTCCTTTTCCTCGTTACCCAAATCACAAAGGCTTGCTACAAAACATGTCAAAATTACAGAAAAGCACAAAAAATAATATTTAAAAGTCACCCATCACCTAGTGACCATATTCTGCCATAATCCTGCCCAGAATTTCATCTGGGTCAACTCCTTTAGAGCATCATGGTTAACGGCTGAAGAATGTTCTCTGCCCCGACACAGCATTGTTCCTTTAATTGATCCCCAAGTGTCGCGGCAGTTAGGTTGCTGTTCACCGTTATAATCGACCATACGATGAACATCCTTGGGGCTGAAGTGACACATCTCTGATGACTCCCACAGGAGAACTCCCTAGGCAGAGAATCGCAGGGTGGAGGGGTAGCACATACAAGGCAGCCTTGGAACAGTCCATCCAAACTGCAAGTCCACAGCAGCATGCGAGGGTGGCCGTTAGCACGCCTGAGGGATTCAGTCAGTCCCCAGGTGGGGAAGCTTGGATGTCTTTGCCTTGAAAGGTCACCTGACATGGTCAGACGCCCAGTATCCTTAAGAGAATTCCCCCTGGGACCCAGGAATGGAAGTGGTCACTGAGCATGGTCCCAGCTGCTTACTGCTTTCAAAGTTGTCACAGAATCGGCCATTCCCTAACTTTACCCACCACATGGGTCGGATTCGGAGGCCAGAGGTCGGGGCCTGGGGGGGCTGCCTCTGGTGGACTCGACATCCTTGTCCCCAGCAGCTTGCAGACGGCTACAAGGTACATGCTAGGTCTGTGCCCCGTGTGTGCCAAGCTCAGCATAAGGCAGCAAGGTGACCGCTCAGGGACAGCTTACAGCTCAGGGTTGCGGGGGGAGAGGTTGCTGTCTCTGCTCTGCCCCAGCTGGGTGGTCTGGCCAAGGGACTCCGCCCATCCAAGCCTCAGTTTCCTCAGTGGAAAAACAAGGGTTGCTTTGAGGCTTCAGGGAGATAAGCCCTGGAACGCGTTAAGCTCAGTGCCTGGCATATAGGTGCTCGGGACACAAGAGCTGATGCGATCAGAATCAGGTTCACGGCCCTCCCCAGAGTCAGGCAGGGGGACGGACTCCTGGCAAAGTGTGATTCTTCTCAGGTCCTCAAAACCCCCAAGAGATGGGGATCTTTCGGTGCTGAGTGATAGAGGAAGGGATCTGCAGGTGGGGTCTCTGGAAATCAGCATGGCAAGTTCCGAAGGATGCTAAGGGTGGAATCAGGGCAGGAGGCAGGGGAATGCTTCCTGACGTCCTTTGGAAGGCTCTGGGCGGCAGGGTGTGGGGGGAATAAATGGTGCTCAGCAAAATACATTGGCTTCCATGCATCCCCACTTGTGGGTCCTCCCGCAGAGGTTTAAGATTCACGCTCAGGGATCTGTAATCCCCGCAGGCAGGGATGGAGGTGTTCTCCCTCCACTGCCTAAAGCCAGACTCAGGATTCCAGACAGCAGCATCCCTGACTCCTCTGTCACTCTCATCCCCGTGTCGGATCAATCCCCAAGCCCTTCAAAGTCTCCATCAGGAAGACTTTGGCCAGCTCTGGGGTCCCCCTGCCTCCCTCAACTCTGCTCCCCCCCGTCCCCATATATTCTCTTCCTATTACACTTTCCAAAACTGAAATCTAAGCCTGCAGGGTTTCTGCTCAAAACCCTTCAGTAGCTCCCCCAGGGTCAAGTCCAAACACCATAAGGATGGCTTGTAGGACTTTCATTAGTGGGGCTCTTTCCCCACCGTCCCCTGCCCCTCCCCCATCCCCAGGCCCTCCCAGCCCCTCCCACTGGCTGCTCCAGCCCGCTTTCCTCTTCTCACATTCCTCAGTTGGCTATCCCTCACCTCCAGACCTGCTGGAGCAGCCACCACCACCTGGCTATCATTCAGATTTCAGCTTTGCTGGCTCTTCCTCCAGGAAGCCTTCCCTGAACTCCCCTCACCCAAGGCTGGCTCAGGAGCCAGCTCCCACCATTCCCTAGACCTCAAGTCTCTATATCTGTGCTGTCCAATATGATAGCCACTAGCCACGTGTGGCTATTTAAATTTCATTTAAATTAATTAAAATGTTAAAAATACGAAGAATCCAGTTCCTCAGCGGCTCTAGCTATATTTCAAGGGCTCCATAGCCACGTATGGCTACCATATTGAACAGCACAAGATACAGGACATTTCCATCATGGCAGAAAGTTTCTACTGAAGAGCACTGCTGTAGTACTTCCCAAATTATGTTCATTATAATTGACCTGTTTTTTTTTCAGTCTCCCTTGAATGAGTACTATTTCTGGAGCCAGATGCCTGGATTTAAATCCAGGCTCCATCACATAGATCCTGTATTCAGGCTGTGTGACCTTGGGCAAGTTACTTAACCTCTCTGTGCCTCAGTGTCTGGACAACGCAGATGTTAAGTATTTGGTTGAATGCCATCTCAGTCCCTATGTTTTAACACAGGACCCCAAAATCTGGAGTACTCCAGGGGTTAGGATCATCTAAGGGAATTGATCTTGCAAATGAGGCTTAAGAAATCAAGCTGTTTGTCAGTACTTTCTCCCACTAGTATCCTGGTAACCTTGTGCGCAGTGCAAATTATTCATGTCTCGTCACTGTAGCAGACCCCGGTGGCACTTCAGATCAGCAAGTCTTGATCTTCACTCCCAGGGCTACGAGGCCTCAAGATCAACCACAGAAAGGGTCCAAAACTCTTCTGAAACTTTCTGAAAGTCAGGTTTTTAAGTTAGCTTTAAGGCAGAGTGTTCTTCCAAATCAGCTCTGCCTTACTGGCTGCTATAAAAGCCCTCACTGTCTGCGGATGAGTAGATATCTACAAGGTGGTCTGGAAATACATGATGGATAAAGAGAAGCATTGTCTGAGGAACACACGTGTCCAAATTAGTCCCGCATTTGGGTCATGGGCAGGTCTTCTTTTTGACATGCACCCCCGATGGATATCAACCAGCCACAATCCAAATTTCAGCTGTCATTTGTCACACCAAGTCATCACATCTTAACATTTATTTTTTTTTAAGATTTTTTTTTTATGTGGACCATTTTTTAAAGTCTTTATTGAATTTGTTACAATTTTGCTTCTGTGTTATGGTTTTTGGGTTTTTGGCCATGAGGCATGTGGGATCTTAGCTCCCTGACCAGGGATCGAACCTGTACCCTCCGCACTGGAAGGCGAAGTCTTAACCACCGGACCACCAGGTAAGTCGTGAATCTTAACATTTAGATCTCCAAGGACCCTTGAGTCTATTCAGCTGGCCCTTTTTAGATGATAAACTTTTTCAGATAGATGATAAACTCAGAGGCAGGGATTCTCACGGGGAGTGAGAGGCAGAGCTGGGGGGCCTGGAACCCAGTTTTCTGGGCTCCTTCCAGCCCCCCACCTTGTCCAGGATGCTTCAAGAGGCTCAGATGAGGAAATGCACTTTAAAATGCTCTAAAAAAGCCTCGCGAACTTGGCGGGTTTAAAAACCACTTGCTCAGGCTAGCTCACCAAGCCCCAAGCTGGTGGTAGGTGAAAATTCTAGGCCCTCGTCTTGCAGGCAAACACGACTGCCGCAGCCCAGGACCTATAACGGACAGTTTTCCAACACCCAGGCTGGGGAGACCAGCCTAACAGACGCCTTTGAGGGCTGTGTTTAAACAAGTGGCAACACATGTCCTGAAATTTAAAACGTGCATACCCTGGACTCAGCAATTTTAGTTCCAGAAATTCATCTCAAGAAAATCGTTAGACACACTCACCAAGACCTATGAACACAGACGCTTCCCCGCAGGAGAGCAAAGATTGCAAAATACTGAACATAACATTGCAAACCACTGAATTGTCCTAAATATCCAATAAGATGGGGATCGGTGAAATACAATATGATATATCCACACGATGGAATAAACACAGCCAAAGAAAGTGATGCTCGGAAAGAATGTTTACTGTCACAGAAAGATGTCTGCCTTACACTAGCAAATATTACTTTTTTAAAAAGGTAACAAAACAGCACATGTGTTGATACCAGCTTTGTAAAAACAAATATGTAAATGCATGTGAGAATAAGCAAAGGAAACCTCCAGAAGTTTCCACAGAAAACTGATACCAGTGGCACTGTATGTGGTGAGGAAACGGGCTGTCTTTCTATTATTGATGATGTTCGTTAGTATCCACACTTGTGATTTTTTTATCCCAATATCATCAGATAATAAAATTAAATAAAATTAATTAAATCATTCCTCCAACGCTATCATATAGTAGACATCACGAATTAAAAACAAATCAGAAGGGGGCTCTTCATTTCTTAATCTCTATCAGAGCCCAGCAAACTCTTTCTATAAAGGGCCAGATAATAAATATTTTGGGCTTTGTGGGCCATGGGGTCTCTGTCCCAACTTCAGCTTTCCTGTCGTTACCATGTCAGCAGCACAATGTCTGTGTTCCAATAAAACTCTATTTACAAAACAGGTGGCTAGCTGGATTTGGCCCACAGGCAGTTGGCTGATCCCTGATCTATACCCTTTAGACTGTCAGCTGCATGAAAATGGGGACTCCTTCATCCACTGCTGTACCCCAGTGCTTAGAACCATGCCAGGCCTGGAGTACTTGTTGAATAAATATTTGCTGGAGGAATATGTTTCTGAAAATAACTTTTCTGCACTGAGTAGGTGTGAGCTCCTTACCCAGAAAAGGCCGTGTCATTAGGGAAGGAGTGAGGAAAAGAGAAAATATTATGCCTGCATGTATTCTGGGGTGTCTGACACATCCGCCTGGGAAGGAAGCCTGAGTCAGAACGGTGTTCGGTGGCCTGCGGCTGACGGGGCAATTCAAGATGTGCGTCCCCCTCCCCCTTCTGCAACTGGACACTCTCAGCTGTGCAGGGTGCTCTGGTGTCATGGGACCCAGGCTGGGGTGACGCTGGCTCTGTCCCAGTGCCCCCGGGGCCTGGTGGCACCTCCCTGCCTTGTGTCCAGATCAGACTTGCACAATGGCTGAGCAATAATACTAACAATAATATCAAGGGCTAACATTACTGTGAGCGCTGGTGATTATCATGACCTTTCACTTTGCCATCTAATGCTCCCAAACAACGCTATGTGGTAGGAACCGTAATGGACCCATTTTACAGGGGAGGAAACTGAGGCCCAGAGAGGGGACCTGACACACCCAAGGTGGTACAGTTAAAAAGTGGTGGAGCTGCAAATTGAACTTGGTTTGCTTGACACCCAAGCCCCAAAATACTCCCCCAAACCGCTGCATTCTCCAAGCTCTGGCTTGACATGGAGACCTTTGTAGGGCCTTCAATGACCATCTCACTGATGGGAAAATTGAGGGCCAGAGAGATGAAAGGATGCCTGGCCACGCCTCGAATCCAGGTGTCCTGATCCCCTGGTCTGTGCCTGATTACCACAGTGCATTCCCTAGCTGCACCCAGGGTGGGGCCTCAGGCCCAGAAAGGGGAGGAGGGGGGCAGCAGGCCAAGGATGGGCCGAGTCCCCCAGTGTGTCTCCCATCCACCCTGTAACCCCCGCTCCAGGCTCTTAAGAGCACTGTCTGTCCCACTGTGGCCCGCAGGGCCTGGATGTCCAGCGCCCACTCTCCTGGTCACCTCTTCTCACCCTCACTCCCTCCCCTGTACTGCAACCACAGTGATGCCCAAACACCCCGTGCACCTTCACAGCACAGCTGTTTGCCTGGCTAAGGGCGGCCTCCTTCACACCGCAGAGTGCGTGGTGGCCCCTCCGAGCAGATTCCCGCCTGAGTCTAGGTCCTTGTCCTGTCCCTCCGAGCCCTGGCCTCGGCTGGGGGTTCTCAGCACTTGGACGGTTCCTTGGATGCCTGTTCCTCCCAGTACACACAACCTCCAAAAGGGGAGAGCTGTGTCTCGTCACCATTGGATTCTCGGAGCTTAGTTACAGCTCTTGGCACAGAGTTAAGTGCTCACTGAATAATAAAGAAGGAGAGAGGGAGGGAGGAAAGAGGGAAGGTGGGGAGGAATGAAAAAACAAAAAGGAGAGAAGGGAGAACAAGGTAAGGCAGTCAGGCCAGAAGGAAGCGGACAGGAACGGTGCAGGACAGGAGCCCTCAGAACGCTCTCCCAGTGCCGTCAGCAAAAACCTGCAGTGTCCCCTCCCTGTGGACTTGTGTCCCAGCTAGGAGGCGTCGGTGCAGTTGATGGGCTTCTCGGAGTCCACAGTGTCACCTCAGGTGGCAACGCAAGCCAGGCCTTGTGCCCCTGCCCGTGGGGCATAGTGCTTCCTGGGGAAGGTTGGTGGGACACCAGTTTCTGACCCCTCTCAATGGGCTCTGGGAACAACAGTGCAGTCTGGCCAGGTGTAGTCAGGTATAGCCAGGTGTGGCTTTGTGTGGCACACGGTGGTGGCTTGGATGGGGGCATAGCTAAGACAGAGAGCAAGACAAATGGAGAAAACACAACCGGCACTGGGAGGCACGCGGAGATGGGCACAGGGAGAGAGGTGCACAGGGCAAGAGCGACGAACAGGTGGAGGACATGTGCTGGGCCTCAGTGACGGGGCTGAACCGGCCCACCTGGGCGGTGGTGATGCGGCTCCCCCCACAGGAACACACCTGTTCCTGGACTGGGTCCACTGACCCATCGTGGTGAGCAAAGGTGCCAGGCTCAGCGCTGGCTCCCTCTCTGGATGACCTCGAGCAAAGCCCCCACTTCTCTGAGCCTCGGTTTCCTCTCTTGGTGACTTAGTGGCTAGGGATGGCAGGTCTCAGGGGCCCTCTGCCACTTGATGGCTCACCTCTGCCTGGTGGCTAATGTCCGGAGCTCACCAAGCCGGCCTGTGTGAGCTGTCAGCTGTTTCCTGGTGAAGAGGGATTGGTTTCTTCCCCTTTAAAGGAGTGCCCGTTTGGACTGTTCACACCCTTGCTGGGTTTGCCCACCTGACTGATGAGGAAATGATGCTGTTCACTCCTTGAATGAAATCAGTCTTCATAAACACTCTACGGAAAAGCTAGCAGTGCCTGGTGATTAGCAACGGAAAGCACGGACTTTCAGGTTGCAGATGGGAAATGAACCTACCCCAGGGCTCTGATGAGTTGGAGGTGGGGAAGGCTCTGAGGTGGGGCAGACCAGGGCAAATCCAGCTCTGCCTTTTGGTAGCTATGAGCAAACCTCTCAAAACCTCAATTTTCCCATCTGTAAAATGGGGATGGGGAGGGCGCTTAGGGGAGTTGGGGGGATTTTGTAAGACATCTGGTGAGAGCTGCACACGCCCAGCATACGGTAAGTGCCAAATAGATTCCAGGTGAGATGATGATGGTGATGGTGATGACGACGACGACGACGTCCACTGCTTAGTTCCCAGAAGCACATCATTTAAACAAACACTCTAACAAGGAGGCCTGACAGCCCTGTCATTCAGCTGAGAGCAAAGGGGCTGCCTTAACCAGATCCCTCAACATCTCTCCTGACCCGGACATCAGCCAGCTGCTCCCCTCCATCACGGAGTGAACTGACCCCAGCATACCTGCCCTCCTCCAGGGCCCAGCCGGGTACGCAGGCTGCAAAATGACAGCTCCGGCAGAGACACGCTGACTCTAGGGGGCAAGTGTGTCACCTAAAGTGACGGGAACACACGTTGGCAGCTGGTCCTCAGGAGGCGTGCCTGGTTCCAGCGGGGGGTGCCCCGCAGGGCTCCGTGGTCGGTGGAGGCTGTCTGGCTCTCCTGACGGCCTCCACCTCCAAGTCTATAAACAGAAAGGACAGCTGGGCTGGGGGGCCCAGGCTCTCATTGGCCTCGGAGGCGGCGTCTCCCAGACTCCAGAAACCCGGCAGTCACCCTATGCTCTGGGTGTCAGAGGTGGGCTAAGAGGCAATAAAAGTAGTCATAACCAGGAACGTGTAAGGAGCACCCACTGCACGCCTGGCACCAAGTCAGATTTCTCATGTGCACCGTCTAGCTTAAGTCCCAGAGGAGATGCTTTCACACGCCCATTTCACAGATGGACAGGTACAACAAGAAGGGACCTTGATACGGCTCTTCCTGCGTGCCAAGCTGCCGAAATTAGTCCTCCCAACAACCCTAAGAGGCAGGTACTGTGAATTATCCCCAGTTTCCGGATGAGAAGACCGAGGCACAGGGAGGTGACGCGACTCACCCGGGGTCTCAGGAGTGAGTGAAGGGACCCGATTCAAACACAGGCGGCTCCAAGTCTATGGCCAGTTATGCCCCATTCCACCAACTCCTGCTGTCACTGCACCCAGGAAACGCCCCTCTGGGAGACGTCTTGGTATAGTCCATCAGCTGCTGGCCAGTGCTGGCCCAGGTCTGCCTGGGATGTGTCCCTGAAACACAGCTCAGGCACCAGCTCCTCCAAGAAGCCTCTCCTGACTGCCTCCATCGGCAGCGGGACTGGGTCTCCCCTTGGGACCCCATAAAATCCCCCTGTGCTCAGCTCATCATACAGCTTATTGTGCTGGACTGTGCTTACTGTTTGTTTGACGGTCTCCTCCAGGCTGTGAGCTCCCTGAGGGCAGGCACTGGGGTCTGTTCACCCTCAAACCCTGGCACCAAGTTAAGAGACAGCCACGGTGGTCAGGGGAGCAACTGACAATGGATGGATGCATGAATGAGTGAGTGAATGAATGAATGAATGAATCAGTGAGTGAATGAATGAATGAATCGGTGTATGAATGAATGAGTGAATGAATGATCCACAGATGATCCCCGGACCCCTCTCTCATGTCCATGAACGATATTACTGTCTACTTAAAGACTCTTGATATATCCCAGGACCGTCTGTTTTCATATATGCCCTTAAATTTTAATTTTTGTTACATTTTAAAAAACAAATCTCTTTTCTAAAACATCATGTTCAGCATGCTGACAGTGAAAGCGGACTGGCGACTGTGATTTTTTTTTTTTTTTTGCGGTACGCGGGCCTCTCACTGTTGTGGCCTCTCCCGTTGCGGAGCACAGGCTCCAGACGCGCAGGCTCAGCGGCCATGGCTCACGGGCCCAGCTGCTCCGCGGCACGTGGGATCTTCCCGGACCGGGGCATGAACCCGTGTCCCCTGCAGTGGCAGGCGGACTCTCAACCACTGCGCCACCAGGGAAGCCCTGTGATAATTTTTTAAGGTGCAAAACGGGAGAGATGGATCCAGGGAGGGAGGACAATCCCCCCCAAATAACCAGGAACCAGGAACCTTCTATGCCCCACTTTGTGGGGAAGGGGCAGAGAACATTCTAAAAGTCCTGAGATACTTTTACACAGACAAATTCAATTTCCTTTTAAGTCTAAAGTTCTATTAATAAAAGGTCTACAGTCCTAAGGTTAAGATGAGCCAAGATAAAAGGGAATTTTGTTTTTTTTAATGTATTTTTATATTTTAAAATTATAGAACAATCATAGCATGGGATACTCTTTAATTGTTCAAAGGAATGAGGAAGATGTATGTGTCCTGATATGGAGTGACTTCCAGGATACACTGTCAAGTGAATAAGGCAAGGCTGGAAGCAACAGGTGGAGCGAGGAAAAATATATACGTAAATATTTGAAAATGCACAGAATATGTGAGAAGGACATAGGAAAACTGTCATCACACTTGCCTCTGGGAGGGGAACCGAGTGACGGGGGGAGGGGGAGAGAGGGAGACATAGCTTTAAAATTCTACCTCTTTTTGTATTTTGTAACATTTGCTGTCGGTAGTTTTTAAAAATAAACGTTAAAATGTATGATTCTATGTAAATACATAATTCTTTCATGTTTCCTAGCATCTCCTTTTCATGGGATCTGCTCCCATCCACCCTAACTTGGCTCTCCTGGAGGGATTCTTAAAACAGTCTCAGCAAAATTTGACTCTGTTTTTTTTTTTTTTTTTTTGAAACATCACATGTCAAAACATCTCTCTCATGTTTATTTCAGGCGATGGCTCAACTTGTCAGGCGACAGAATTGCAGCCTTGACGTAAGTGTGAACCCGGGGAGGAAGCGGGGAGCCGGTGTGTCTGTCCATTGCCTCAGGGTCCCAAATCCTCCAGCATCTCTCCCGGGCAGGACACACCCACCACCTCCTCCACGATCTGTGGGCACATTACAATCTTACAGCACTGCTCCATTACCCCTGCTTCCGGTGATTCACCCAGAGAGACGCGCATGCATACACACCAGTATACACATATGCAAATATATACACAAATACATGTACACCAAAAAAATACACAAAAACACATACATACACACAAATGCAAACACATACACACATACACATATATATACACAAATACATATAGACAACACAGACAATCACACATAATACACATTGCACATACAGACAACACATACATAATAAACACAGATAACATACAATACACACACGAATACATACATACATCAACTCACACACCCAAAGATGCTCACAGCAGCAGCATTTGGTTTTTGGTTAACAGCAAACACAACCCAGTTATCTTTCCACAAGGGCATCTGTAAACAGGTTCATCCCTGCAAGGGAATCCATGCTGCCATCAAAAACAATGAAGTAGAATTTTAAGTGCTGATATGGAGATGTCAAAGCTGTTACAGAAAGTTTACTAGGAACAAGGGGCAGACAATTCCACCTTAGACCACCCCCTTGGTCACCTTGGGCCCCATGATTAATGATTTCCTATCCCAGGTACCCAAAGTACTTCGGGGCCCCAGACAGAAGGGGAGGAGAGTGCACACAGGGGCTCAGGAGTGGCTGGTGACAGAGGGCACGTGGCATGGCCCAGGCCTTGAAAAGTGAGTCAGATTGAACAGTTGGGGGAGAATGGAGAAGGCAGTGCAGGTGACAAAACAGCCTAGGAACAGGTGAAGCGAAACACCATCTTCACTGACAGCGGGCTATGCTGGGGACTGGACAGACCCATCCCATCCACCCTGAGGTGCAGCCCTGCAGGAAAGGCTTAAGGACCCACCGTGAGGATAAGAGGCTGGTCTGCAGAGATGGCATGGAGCACGGATGGAGTGGGGGCAGGGCAGGGGCAGAGCCCGGGACCTCTCTGCTGTTGACGGGCCTGGCAGCTCCCTTGTTTATGAGTGCCCAGCTCCAGTGAAGGAGGAAAACCAGTTGGGCCGACATTCCATCGCCTGGAACCGAGCCAAGGGCCCCGTTTCCTTCTGGTGCCCAGCCCAGCCTGTGGTTTTGTTCAAAGACCCTGCCCAGGGTCTAGGGCGCCGCCTGTTCTAACTCACAACTTGATCCACCTCTGCTTCCTAGTGCAGCCCTCGGGAAGCCAGAGAGGCCCTGGAAAATGCCCGGTGGATGGTGTCTCTTTGGCCAACTCTTAGCACCCAAGTCAGGGCGGAACTGCCTGCTTCAGGGTGCCGTTTGCTCATCACGTGGCTCACTGGGTCACAAGTGGGTGAGAGCACTCGGAAGCCTCCATCTTGAGCTCCAGGATTCAGGGGCTGGTCCCCATGCACTGCTCCAGGCCAGCTTACCACTGGCTGCTGGCCAAGCCCAGAGGCATGTTCAAACAGACACTGCACCTTGGTCAAAGCCCACAAACAAAATAACAGACCCATCTGCAAGGAGCTGGTGCCCACGCAAGCTTTCAGGCATGCTGGAAAAGCCCTGGGCATCCTTGGGGCCAGCACCCACTTAACGGGACTTGGAAGGCAAACCTAGTGATTTTGAAAGGCTCCTGAACGTGTATTTCTCAATGTGGAGACAGCATCCAGGCGCGGGACCCTGGATGTCCGGCATTTGGGCACTTTGGCTCATCCTGGGTGAGCATGGACCACAGCCAGGTGCCAAGAAATGCACTTTACTGCATCAGCCCCCAAAGGGTCCTCCCACCGACCTGTGAAGTAGGTTTTAGTGTTACAGCTCCGCCGGCCCTGACCCCCTAACCCGGGGGCCAGATGCATTCTAATTCAGATTTTAGAAAGGCCACAGCCGAGTGCACACACTGTATATTGGGAGGAACCCCCAGTGGGGTCTAGAGGAGGCTCTGCCAACCTTAGAACTCTGGCCCGTTGCAGGGGGGCCGGCGCTGTGCACTGGAAGAGGCTAGCAGTCTTCCTGGTCTGTACCGACCGATGCCCAAACCCACAGCTGTGACAACCCAAACTGTCTCCAGACATTGCCAAATGTCCCTGGGGGGCAAAGCCGCGCCTGGTTGAGAACTACTGGTCTACGTCATGCATTCTCTACAGGAATGATACTGTCCCTAAGGGGGTGAAAATTGGTTCTTGGTGGGGGGAACCTTGGCACAGATATGCATACAGTACACATACAGGTGTACAATATTAACTATGATATTAAAATTTCATGGAACGGCAATTAAGAAAAAGTTTTAAAAGGCCCTTTGGGGGATGATAACGAAAAAAATACCCAAAAAAGTGGATAAACACTGGTGTAGTGCAACACCCCACGAGCAAACGTATTAATATTTCCGCAGCAAAATGTATGAATAGTCACACCGTGTGTAAATACTATTAATAACCTCATGTCAGTACATTGGTACAGGGTGGTTTTGCGACAAAGGAGAGCTTTGTGGATTTCAGAACGATGGATACGGGTTGCATATCTGCTGCTCCGTTTTATACAGGAGAGAACGGAGGCTCAGGGGAATTAAGCAACTTGCCTGTGTGCGCGCACGTGTGCTCACACCGAGGTCTAGCTGACACCAGAGGGATTTAGTCAGTGTGCTGCAAGAGCTCTTTGCCTCCGACCCAGTTACCCGGCTTCTACAAGTTATTCTGGCTATGCAGGTGCGTGAAGATGAATGTCCAGGGATGTTTACTGCAGCATTATTTATACGGCAAAAAGACTGGGAACAACCTACGTGTCCAAAAATCAATTTGGGCCTGACTAAATAAAGTGGGCCTAACTGGAAAAGTGGCATATAGTACAGCCACTGAAAATGAGGCTGCAGGTCCATGTTCATGACATGAGAAGTTAGTCCTAGAAGAGAAAATGAAAGAGAACTAGGTACGAAAGCATTCCTGCAGTATAATTCCATTTTGTTGATCTATCTGCAAATATATGTATATATATTGCATATATATTTTTGCATGGATATATGTATACATGTATATAGCATATATATGCAAACATATACAAAAGATTATTTATATACACATGTGCATATATTATATATCTATGTATATATTTTGCATATATATTGCACATAGGCAAAATATGAATATATTTATATATGCGTGTGTATATATCATATTCATATATATGTATACATTTTGCACATATATGCAAAAAATCTTAAAGGATACAGACATGTTATAAAGAATATTTCTAGGGTGGTATATTAAGTAACTGTTTTCTGCTTGTCTATGATCTCATTTCTCTACGGTGAGCGTGTTTTGTGTAGTTTTTTTAAATAGGAGAAGGACCCGGAACACACCCAGGCAGGCGAGCACTGTGGCTGTCTGGCCCGGGGGAGGGGCAGAATGGTGCTCAACCCCTTTTCACCTTCTCCCTGTCGTGGTGAGAGCTGGTGCTTGGTCTCCTACAGACGCAGACTTGCCCCCACCTGGGGATTTAACTGCCGCCGGCAGGGCAGGGTCCTTCCTGTTTCCCAGCCTTGGTGTTAACGTGAGAATATCTGGGGACAGAGGAGCAGACAGATGAGGCCTTAGAGAAAGGGAGGGTAACAGCCTGAGAATGTCTACTGCCCGGTCCTGCTGGGCCTGCCCTGGACTCCCACCCACCTCCTCCGCTCAGCACAGAGAAGGGGCCTGGGCTCAGGCAGACCTCGGGTCCCTGGCCGTGCCTCTAAATAAGCTGTGTGACCTCAGGTGAGTCTCATGGGGCCTCAGTTTCCCCCTCTGTAAAATAGGGGCCATTACCGGTGTTGCATCACTGGGTCAGAACACCATCCAGGGGTTCTGCTGCCAGGCAGGGGGCGGCCACCCTCTTGGGCCAACTGGTGGTGCCCTATCCAGCCCTTCCTATACAACGCCACCAAGCAAAAGGGGAAAGGTGGAGAAAGAAACATGTCCATCGCACAAGCCACAGGATCTGGGACTTTCCAACAGAAAGGGGGCTCAGAGGTTGCCTGGAGCTTGCCCAGGACAACAAGCACTTATTCAGTGCCTACTGTATGCCAGCTCTCTGCTAACAATGCTCAGGCACCTCAGATATCTGCCCGGGGGCAACTTAAAATCAAGTTGGGGAAGTGGACGTGTAAGCAGATCATCTCAACAGGGAACAGGAAGGGCAATGGGCTGGAATGGTTGCAGCCAGAGGAAGGGCCTGGGGGAGATCAGGAAGGCTTCCTAGGGGCAGTGGCTCTTGGGTCTTTCATGAGGAGCTGGAATTAGCCAGGGGAAGGGGAGGGGCGGTTACGGCAAAGAAATAGGATGCTAAGTGACAAGGAGACTTCAAGGAGCCCAGTATTTATTCCTTGGGCATCAAGTCAGAAGTGAGAGGAGAGAGGCAGCGGCTGGGATGTTAGCTACAGACCATGCAGGGATTCAGGGAAGAGGGATGCCGGGTTGACAGGTGCCTTGGGGAAGACAGACCTAGGCTCCAGTCCTGGCTCCCTGGCTCCTAGAAGCTGTGTGGCCCTTGGTAAGTTGCTTCACCTCTCGGGGCTTCAGTAACAGCAGAGAACCACTCCAGTGTCCATCGCTGATGCCAGCACTGCATGGGCTAATGTTCTGTGTGAAGTGCTGGGTGAGTGGTAGGTACCTGGGAAATGACTGCAATTGCTATGATGCTCGTAAATCAGTATCACCTCTCTGGCTCTGAAACCAGCAGGAGACACAGAGCTCAGAGGATGATACAAGGGGCTTTTAGGAATTAAGTGTTTTCGGAATTCTTGGTACAGATCACCGCAGTGCCACCACCCAGGTCGACGCTCCTTTAGAGGAGCTGGAGGGATTTATAGGAACTGTAAGAATTCTTGCAGTAATTACTATCCTCGGCTTCCGGGAAATAAGGCCTTGGCTGTAAACGTTATTCTCTGGAGGGGAAACCCGGAGCAATTAGGGGAGTGAGATGCAATGGAGACGAAGGACAGGACGGAGAATCCTGGGCAGGGCAGAAACCTCAGCTGAGCACCCCCCATCATTCCCTCCCTTTACCAGGCTCCCAGCGGCAAAACCCAGGTGAGCTGGAGGCTCCTGGACTGACATCTCTCCTGGCCCAGTGCCAGCTGGATAAAGTCCAAGCTCCTTGGCTGGGCACCTGCAGCCCCCAGGACACCTTCTAGGCCCCTCGCTGGCCACTCCTCCTTGCCTAGATCCTGCTTCAGGGAGACTGGACCATGTGTGGTTCTGCCACGAGCAATGCTGTGTTGCCTGGAATGCCTGTCCCTGCCTGGTCTGCTGAGGAGCTCCTACTCTACCTTTAAGACCCAGATCTCCACAGGGGAGCACAGGGGAGCAAGCAGTTCTGACTCATAACTCTCTTAGAGCACTTAGGACCCTGGGTGGCAGGGGCTTGTGTCAGCTCTGGCCACCCCACCCCAAGACTCGTGCCTCTGAGGGCTGGGATCAAATTGGGTTTACCTCCCTCTTCCCAGGGCCAGACCCAGTGCCCAGCACAATACAGGTGCTTTGAGGAAGTCGGGAGGGATGGAGGGAGGGAAAAAGAGAGCAAGGGGAGAGAGGGAAGGAGGGAGGGAAGGACCAAGCCCCAAGACTGTGGATGATATAAAGAAGGCACCGAGTTACTAAATTACTATGCAACCAAGTTCCAATGCCCTCATCTATAAAAATGGGGACTACAGAACCCACCTCTCCAGGCAGTTAAAGATTACACACAATAGTAAGTGCAAAGGCCCGGGGACACAGGAAGCCCTTCCTCCCTCCTGTCAGTCACCTGAGCACCGGCCATGTGCAAACACCTTGAGCAGCAGGTAAGTCCCTCCCCTGGGGGAGCTGACATCCTGGGGGGGAAAGAGACAGAATACAGAACAGACTGTGCTGTGAGGTGATTTGTGTCGTGGAGAAAAATAAAGCTGGGCAGGGGCTGAGGAGTGCTGGGGGGTGCGGCAGGGGGTGCTGCAATGTTGAACAGGCCAGCAGGGCAAGTGTCTGTTTCGAGACGTTTGAGCAAAGACCTGAAGGAGGTGACGGCTGCCAGGCAGATATCCAGGAGGAGGGATGGGCCAGTGCAGCGGACGAGGCACCTGTTGTTACAAGTGCTGCCGCCACCACAGACGGTGTTTTCTGGTACCTGGTGAGCTGACTTAGGAGCCTGGGCTGAAGCACCTCACCCTCCCTCTCCCATTTCCCCAGTGGCATTCTAAGTCTAGCATTCCCTCTGCCCACTCTTAAACCTCTAGCTTCCCAAATAAAAACGCGAATTAAGCACACAGAATGTTAGGTGCTTCCTTCACCCCCGTGGGGCAGCAAGGCTAAGATAATCGGAGGCCCGGGCTGGTCTGGACACTCCAGGTGGGAGGGAGGCAGCAGGCGGTCAGGGCTGAGGTCCTCCCGGTGCATCCAGCCCCTTGGTTCCCCAACAGACCCCACTGCACTTTGTTCTCTTTTATTTTATTTTTAAACACTGATTGGGCACCGACTGTCTACATGGAGACCCACGCTGGGGTAATTCATAAATGTCATCTCCAGATGTGAAAAACAAATTGGGGGGCTTCCGATATTCTGCTCCCACTGGGAGAGTGGAGCACATTACCCATGGTCAGGATCTCATTTTCCAGATGTGGGAAAACAGGTTCAAAGCGAAGTGACCTGCCCAGAGACCCATGGGAGTCAAACCCAGGCAGCCCAGCATCAACCCATCAACTCAGCCTCCTGGGTTACACCTTCCTCGCCTCCACTTTAATTCTAAACAGCGTTTTAACAGCCAACAGTGCAAGCTTGGCCCTGGGAACTGCTATTGTTCCCAGATGTTTTCATGATGAATAACATTTCAGTGATCTGTTGGTGAGGCCTGGGGGAAGTCTGGGAAAGGCAGAGTGATTTTTTTTGCCTCCCCCGACCCCGGCCACAAAAGAAGTGCAGGCAAGGGATCTATCTGAGCAACTCATCTTGGAAAACCCACGTGATGTGAGAGTCCAAGCGTCACGGTGGATCTGAGGTCAGACAGACCTGGGTTCCGGTCTTGGCTGTGCCTCTTACCAGCTGTGTGACCTTGGGTAACTCAATTCACCTCTCTGAGCCCATGCCTGGTTGTGACTACTAGAACTTTTTATACATTATTGTCTATACTGTACTAGTATTAGAGTCTACCAAACACTGCTGAGATGGTCCTACCTGCAAAGGATCCTCCAACCAGTGTGAAGTTCACTTTCTGCACAGGTACCCTTCCCAGTGCGTCACCGGGGTTTTTTTTAATACACAATTTATAACCAGAGTTGCATATGCACCCGTGCACGCTCTCACGCACACCACTGGCAAATGATGACTCTGCTCTCCTGCCTGGGCTTTCCACCGAGTGCACTGGAGCTGTCTGGGACCTCACCTAGGGTCCAGGAATCCGAGGTCCAGAGAGGGGAGGTGGCCTGGGCAGGTGACACCACGGGTGGAGGCGGAGTTCAAATGAGAGGCTGGAGGCTGTTTCTGCTGCTTCCCTCCTGGAGGAAGGTCAAGGCATCGCCAGGACCAGTCCCTCCCAATCCCCCTGGAACATGTCAGCAGGGTCACAGTCAGGCTGGGCTACACTGTGGCCTTGGGGAAATCACAGTCATTGTCACTACCCCAAGGGGCAGGTCATTGGAGGACTCTCAGCTTCAGAATCCAATTCTGCAGCCTGCGCTGCCAATGACAATGAAAACAGAAGAGGATGTGGCCGAGTCCAGGGCCACCTCCGGGTTTCAGCCGCGGCAGCCGCCCTCCACCCCCTCAGGCTTTCCAACACTGCAATGCCAGCGGCCTGATGGGTTTTAACTCAACCCACCCACGCTGGGGAAAAGAGCCAGCGGCGTTTTTTCCAATTCTTCCTCCAGCTTCCTATTTATAGCATGTTGAAGGCGAGGGATGGCTTCCAGCAGTAATTAGGGAACCCACACCGGAGACCCAGGCCTCAGGTGGGCCCCATGGCTGTCAGGTGGCTCTAGGGACAACCGGGATCCACTCACGGTCCCTAAAGAGAAAGGATTCCCAGGTGTGCATGGCCAAGGGGGAGTAAAGGCAGGTTAGTCAAACACTGTGCGAGCAAAAGGGCCACAAGCCTCCCGTGGGGGACACACCCCTTGTTCCTTCTCTATTCTTGCACTGAAACATCATCAGGTCCTAATATTAGCCACGCGGGGACCCTGGCAAGGTCTGGGTTAACTAACAGTGAATGGGGCTTGCGTGGGGTTTCCCAGGGAAAGAAGGAGGTTTCAAGTGGGAACCCCTTGTGTAGACAAGCGTGGGCTCCAAGCCCTGCTCTGCCCCTGCCTGGCAGTAGGGCCCTGGGTCAGTCCCTTGGCCTCACTGGGCCTCAGTTTCCCAATCTGTACAATGGGGACAGTAACCGTACTTCACTCAGCTATTGTTGAAGACCATACAGATATATGTCTTAGCTTTGGCGAGTTTCAGTCTCCTTACACCGGAGAACACATGACTCTGAAAAGCGTCCCAGCCCAAAGTCCACACTCAGTTTTGCCAAACCTTAGAACTGCTCTATGAGTTTGTCCAGTGGCCTGCGAGGGTGGGTATACGGGGAATGTCATTTGTTGAACTGGGCCAGGTGGAGAGCCGGGGGCCAGGCATCGTTATATTTACCAGGGAGGACATGGCCCCTGCTAAGGAGCGTCGGCCGAGACAGATGTGTGTGTAAACCCCTAGAATGAAAGTGACCAGCAGTGAGTGGGGATTAAATCGTCAGGTGGGAGTCAAAGCAGCTCCCTGGAGCTCCCTGGGCTTCACCCGCCTGGTTTAAAGGGAGCCCAGATGGACTGAGAGCCGCAGGCAATATCCTGCTGGTCTCAGCCCCAAACACCATTTCAAAGCCAGACCCACAGGCCAAGATGGCAGGGGTGCTGGTTCAGGGGGACAGAGCTGTAAACCCACGGGGCTCACTCGCCCCCTACGGGGAAAGAGCCAGTCTCGCTTTGGGCTTGAGAAGCTCCTGGGAAGGGGTCGGATTCTACAACTGGTGGACAGGTTTGTGCACGATGCTGATTTTTTCCTTCTGGTGTAACTGGACATCAGAACCACTGCAGTGGCTGAAACGTTCTGACAAATTAGAATATCAGCTGGGATGGGTTTCCCATTGCTAGGCAACCAGAGGCTGTCGCTACTGTGCACATCCCACCCCCCGCCGAGTGTGGATTACGGGGTACTGTAGATGTTAAAGGTCTGCCCGCAGAAATTCTTGATGGAGGAATTTGCAGCTCACTAATTCTTAATCTTGAACAAACACCCACCACATTTGTGATGTTTCCCAGCTTAAGGGGGTGCTGCCACGTGACTCACCCCCATTGCATTTTCCCCTTCTTCTGCCCCTATAAGGCAAGGACCATCCACTGCCTCATTTAAAGCTGGGGGTATGGCGGGGGGGACTGAGGTTTGGAGAGGGAGAGGGGCTTACATACATAGTGGAGCCAGCGTTCAAATTCACGTCTACTGAACTCCAGACCTCGGCAGTTCCCAGGCAGACCCAGGAACTCGTGTTCTAAATCAGAACCACTGGAACTCAGGTTCAGGAAGTTGGAAAATGGAAATCCACTTTGATGGACATATCTTTAAATACAATAAATGTGGGGAGATGCCTAGCGCCGATCGGCTGATTCTGATTGGGACCCCTCCTCGCAAGAGCAAGGCTGGCGGCTGCAGACCGCCAAGTCCCCGTCTTCCTGCGGCCCTCCCAGGCAAGCCACGTCAAGAGCGCCTAGGCTCCCGCTTCCTACTATGTAATTGCCTCTCTGAGCACCACAGGCAACGGGCGTTCCTTTTATAAGTACCTTCAGAGCAGGATCCCCAGCATTCCCAACTGAGAAGAGATGAACACAGATGCTCGGGAGACCCCGTAAGACTGTGCCCAGACCCCGTATTAATTCTTCCTCCTGCTTCGCAGTCAGGGGCTGGTGGAGGGGGTATAACTGTCTGGTGCTTTTCTCTGCTCAACCACTGAAGCTGGCTGTCCCTTTCCCTCAAAGTGAAGAACAGGAAGGGGATGGAATTCCCAAGCCCCCAAACACAGGTCACCTCCCGAGGCAGCTTGTAACCACAGACCGCTCTGATGTAGGCACAGAAGTGTCTGGCACACAGTAGGCACTCGATTTAAGTGCTGCCCATGTGGAGTAACCCGCTTGGCAATACTTCTGTGCGTTGGAGGGACACAGTCCTGCATTTCTTTAAAGAACTCTGAATTCCCTTGAAAGACTTATATTTGAAGGTTTCTTTCACCATTGCAGGTTGGCAGTCCACCTCTAGGATGAAACCAACAGATGAATAAATAAATGGAGATGTCGGAATCAGGAATTGTGCTGTACTGGAGAATGGGTATATGTTCAACTTGGGGCTCCTTAATAAATCCAAGCAACAAGGACAGAATTGATCCAAAAGGGTGGCTCGTGCTATAGGAAAGGAAAAAGATGAGCCTGCGCAAACTCATTTCTACAAACGAACCCACAGAGATCATGCAGAGACTGTGGCAGGCAGACTGTATTATGAGGCATACATATCTGCTGCCTCTCCCTGCAGAAAAATTATACTCCCTCTTGAGTACAGGTGTGCTCATGTTATTTGCCCTAGCCAATGAAGTGTGAGCAGAAGTGATGTCATTTATTTCCAGACAGAACCTTTAAGAGCCGGTGATGGCTGCCACATTCTCTTTCCCTCAATGATGGCCCTACCTCTTCCCCTGTGGTTGGTCATGTCCCTGGCAAGCTGCTCCATCAACCTGGGCCTCGGAGCGACAATGACATGAAACAGAGACATAGCCAGTGTCAGTGGACATGTGGAGCACTCAAGAAAGAAACCTATTTTTCTGTTTTACGCTGTTGAACTTTGGGGGGTTTGTTTGTTACTGCAGAATAACCTAACCTATCCTGACAGATACAGAGACGAACAACTTTTGAGACAAGGACAAGAAAAATAAACCGTTGTGTACTGAACATCTACTGCAGGACATTCACTTGACATATTTAAGAGCAGGTGCCTTTAAGGCAGACAGGCCCAGCTCTGCTGCTTTTTGGCTGTGTGACCTTAGGCATAAGTGGCTTAATCTCTGTGGGTCCCCCCCCCCCACCCCTCGCACTGTAAACTGTTTGCTTGCTGGAAACTTTCCCAGCTATGCGCACGTCCTGGCAGGAGGAAAAATTCTCCCAGGAAGGGATGCGCAACTTTTATTTTGCTTTGAAAGGAAATCACTTGATGAGGACATAATGGCTAACAACAGTAATTGAGCAGAAAGAGAAAAAGAGACTTACAGGAAAACGGGCTATGCCTGTCTTGATTCCCCAGCACAGGTCCCATTCACCGATTACTCAGTAATACGCTTTGAAAATTAGGCAGGTATACGATGGTGCCATCCCAAGAAACAGAAGAGATTAATCTCAAGTGTTCTTGTTTATTATCGGTTTCTGTTAACCTCAATTACTGGCTATTGCCAAATTCTCCCAGCCTGAAGGAAACCAAGGTGAATAGCAACCGTTCCATGAGTCCATGACGTTTTCCTAAAGCCTCTGACCTTTACAGACAGACCCCACGGGCCTGGTAATGTAGAACAGAGAACTCTGGGTGTGGGAGTGGATGGCTGCTGACAGCCATGCCCTCCTGTCCCCAGATTTTCAAAAATACAGTAAAAAGTTCGTGTTGGAAACAGAAAGCATTACTCTTTAGAAAAGAGCGAAAAGGAGAAAGTCAGTAACACTCCCTTGCTTGCCCATGGCAGACATTAATAATCAATTATAGAACTGAGCCCTGACAAGCCCTGAGAATCCCCAACACAGCACCCCAGGCAGCCACTGCATCGTTTAGAGTTAGTTAGTGGGCAGAGACCTATTTGGTACCCTGCTCTAGGCTCACCAGCTGGTTATCTTTTATCAGAATCACCAGATTACAGAGCTGAAAAGTATTTGAGAGGTCATTCTAGCTCTACCTCATGTCTAGAACACCCAGCCTTTGCTTGATTTCCTCCAGAGACAGGAGGCTCACCACTTCAGATTCCCTAATGTCTACAGCTTCACGAAGTGTATCCCAGTGATGGGACCTGTCTACTGGCTACTGGGGAAAAGTTTCTCTTTTGTTGTTAAGTAAAAACTTTGAGACCCATGCAGAACAGAGGTGCTGCATTCCCCCACTTCAGGGACACTCTCAAAGGTCTGCCCTGAGCTTCGTCTTCTCCACGATACACATCCAGGCACCTTTTGCTATAACCAGAATACGCATGAAATGTTGGCATGTGAAGGAGGCTTAAAAACCCGGGAGACCAACCCCTTGTGGCATACACGGGATAATGGAGGCAAAAGCAGGGGCAGGATTTTTCTGCAGCCCCACAGCAGGGTCCTGCCAGAACCAGGACTAAGTTCCTGGCTTCCTGACTTCTGGTCTTGGGCTATTTCTATGATGCCAAGCTCCAGGTTCACATTATTCCTGCTCCTCTGTGGGGACAGGATCAGGAACGCCACAATCTGGCTCAATGGGGGAAAAAGTATGGGCTCGGAAGCACCCAGACCTGGGTTTGAGGCTTGATGTTCGCTGGCTGTGTGATCTGGGGAAGCCCCATGAGGTCTCTGAGGCTTGATTTCTTCACTGAAAAAGGAGGGACCATAATGCTAATTGTGTGCGTGCGTGTGTGTGTGTGTGTGTGTGTGTGTGTGTGTGTGTGTGTGACAGAGACAGAGAGACAGAGAGAGAAAGAGAAGAGAGAGGAGGGAGTATATAAAAAAAGAATGAAATGGGAGATATATGCACGGGGCTCATACCATCTGGCACATAAAGTCCAGAGTAGCTGCAGAAGGAATATCAGCTCCCCCCCACCCCCATCCTCCTCGAAATAGGACAAGGGTGGTTTGCAACTCAGAGCTCAAGTTAACTGCAGAGGTTACAGCTCTGGAATAGCATCACGGTTATGCTCACAGGCTCCAGTCCAAAGGCCTATGTCCAATGCCGACTGTGTCCTCCCAGCTGTGTGACCTTGAGCAGGTCATTTCAGCTCCCTGAGCCTCAGTTCCCCAAACTGTAAAGTGGGATGACACCACCTACCTCACAGGATGTTTGTGAGGATTAAAAGCATCAAAGCACGTGAAGCCCTTGGAACAGTGCCTGGCGCACAGCGCTCAGGGAAAGTCAGCTGCCATCAGCATGGCTGTTTGTAGCTCTCCCAGGAGCTGGAAGAGGCAGGGCCCAGGAGGACAGCCGAGAAGGAAACGCTCTCCTCGTCCATTTCTGGAGCTGCCGCCCATCAGGCGGCCAAGTGAGGGGCAGAAGCACCTTTGTCTTTTGGTGGCTGCCATTTTAATGACATCTAAAAGGTCCTATTTCCCCACTTAAGAGGCGTTGATTAGTCACACGTCTGGCTTCAATTCTCTAGACTGCAAGAGTGGGAAGGGAGTTTCGAAAGTGTGAAGGCAGAGGGAAAAACAAGCAGCTCCTGCTACTAGAAGCGGCGCACGGGGTCCAAGCGATGAAAGACATTCGAAAGAACAGCCCCAAGTGCCTGAGATCCCTCGAATCTTTGTGAGTATAAAGGATGTGGCAGGGCCTGCGGGCACCGTCACAGACACACATCTAATCGTGATGTGAGGCCAACCCTTTGGCAAGTCGATGGACCTCTCCAGGACCCGGCTGTCACACCTCTAAAATGGGATGTATATAACGATGATTAAGATAATTGCTAACATTTATAGAGTTTACTATGAGACATTGTGCTGAGTGCTCTGCCTGTATTAGCTCATTTACTCTTTACAGTACATCTTTGTATATATGTGTGTGTGTGTGTGTATATATATATATATATATATATATAAAATTATTATTCCCATCTTAGCTAAGAAGACATTGAGATTCAGAGACATTAGGGAGTTTGCCCCAGGACACAGAACTGACAAGTGGCAGATCTGGGATTTAGACTCAGGGCTGTCGGACTCTGAGCCCCGTGACCATTGGATATGAGATCCTGGCTGGCTCAGCTGCAATCCTCAGGGGCCTCCCCCTCTGAGCTCAGGACACCGAGGTTATCTCGGCTTTACTGGTCACCATAGGACCTGGGTCTGGTTTAAGGTGCTGGTTGGCAGAACTGACAGCACAACTTCTGCTTAGGTCTGCCGGCGTCACAGACACTTCGTTCTATTTCCAGGGTCTCTGAGGGACGATTTCGTTTCGACAAACTGATAAAGAATGCTAAAAACAAAATGCCGGTGCTTCTGAAAACAATACAGAAAAGCTTCTGCAGGAACCGGGCTGCGAAGGGGGTAGGGGAATCAGATTTCAGCTTCTCTCTCCCTCTCTCTCTCAATCTCCACCAGGAGGGCAGGGGTGGGCAGGGAGATGGGCTCCACCCTGCCCCTCGCAGTAGGAAATGCCTGCCAGCCGAGCCTGGGGTAAACACAGGGATCCAGATGCCAAGCCCTCTGGCATATTCATTAATTAAACTCTATGGATTTGCTCTGTTCCCGGAAACCTCCACTCATTTCAGTAATAACTGGAGGCCAACCAGGCTCAGGCTGTAAAAACAGCATGCGACGTACTCAGCCACGACAGAGCACAGCAAGAAGCCTGGGTCTGAAGTCCATTCTCTAGTGGGAAGCAGCTGCATAGCACTGGGAGATCAGCGGGTGCTTTGTGACCACCTAGGGGGGGGGGGTGGGGGGGGGGGGAGGGAGACGCAAGAGGGAGGGGATATGGGGATGTATGTATACGTATAGCTGATTCACTTTGTTATACAGCAGAAACTAACACACCATTGTAAAGCAATTATGCTCCAATAAAGATGTTAAAAAAACCAAACCAAACAAACAAAAAGAAACCTGGGTCTGGGTGCAGTTCTGTATTGACCTTGGCCACGTCATTTCTACCTCTGGGCCTCTCAGCCCCCTTCTCTGAACAAAGGGCCCTGGCCGGACAGAGATCCTCTTCTGGAATCTCAGGGCCTCTTAGGACTGTCCCATCAATGCCCAGGTGGCAGTGATGGACACATCGATGCATGTACCTTCCTCTCTGCCCAATAAAAATCGAGGGGGGAATGAATTAATGTTGACTTTATACAGGCAGTTTGGAGAACAGAGTCTTTTAATGGAAGCCCATGTATGTAATTCCAGAGGGGGGAAGAAAGGACTGGGCATGTTTCCCAAAGTAGGTTATGCAAGATACCAACCCAGAGAAACCCTTTGTAAATTCTGTACTCAACGCATGCTACCCAATTCCCCCAATTGGAGGCACGTTTCCCTAACCGCATTCCCTAACCGCATTCCCCAATTGGAGGCACGTTTCCCTAACCGCATTTCTGAAAGCGGACTTCTGACAATTGGTGTGTCCATTCCCTGCCGTGACCTTCTCCCACTCGAGTCAGGGAACAGATCTACAGCACTTCTCTCGATGGAGAGAGCTCAGACGTACGGGAAGCCAACGACCATCTCTGGAGGTTCCTAATGTATATTTGCATAATTAAAGGCTCTGAAAAGTCCTGCATTAGAAACATTATTTAACCAAGTGATTCTTAAAAGAATTGTCTCTGAATTTATTCATGGAACACGAATCAAGTCCAGTGTAGCAACAAAGAATTCTGGGCAACTCCCAGACCATAAAACTGAAGGGGGGAAGCCAGTAATGGGGGTCCCCGGTGTTGACAAGGTGGGGATGGATGGCTGGACAAGGGTCTAGGGTCCCTGCCCTGCCCTGATTTCCAGGGAACACGTCTGTGGAATGTCCATCCTTTGACTCATCAACCTCATGAGAGGTACCATTCATATCCACCTCAGGTCTCTCCCAGCAGCCTCTAGAAACATTAACAAATAAGGAAACTGAGGCTCCGGGACATGTATGCAGTTGCCCATGGTTGCCCAGAAGCTAAGTGGCAGGTCTGGGGTTTGATACTGGGTCATTCTTACTCTGAAGCCTGTGTTCTTTCTGTTATGTTGCCTGACCCAGTGGGTCCCAGCCCTGGTGGCACCTTGGGATCACCTGGGGAGCTGTGAAAACTCCAGCTTCCTGGACAGCATCCCAGACCAATTATGTCAGACTCTCAAGAGGCAGGGCCCTGGGTACCTGCATTTTCTGAGAACTGTGGATCTCTAACAATGGTTTGCAAACTGGGAGGCTGAGAGCTTTGCCAGAGTGAAGGAAGGTTTTGGAAACGACCCAAATCCTGCTTACTGATGATCTGTGTCTTGTTAAGTTACATTGATTTAAAACAAGTGGGGGTCCAAAAGGGAGCAAGTGTGTCTTGGGTTTTGTTTTGTTTTGTTTTGAAAAGCTTGACTTGAATCAGTTCTGGGACTAACGCGAACAGCGTTCGTAACCACGTCCCACACAAGAGGAACAGCAGCCGTCACCATCCACACCATCGGAACACTAGCTCACAGGCATTCCCGAGGGCAGGTACTGAGCGGAGCGGATTCATACGCATCCTTGGCCATCCTTAAATCAACCCCTGTGAGGTGACGCCCCCTCACGCCTTTTCAGAGAGGAAGACTCAGAGGCACAGCGGGCAAAGCAACCTGCCCACCGCCACCCGGCCCGGAGGTGGCAGAGCTGGGATTTGAACCTGAAACCAGTCTGCCCCACAGCCTGGGGTGCCTCCAAAAGAAAAGGGATGGCGCCACCCTGGTCTCAGAGAGCAGGGAGAAGACTGTGTCTCCCCGAACCCCGGGCCCTCCCCGAGCCCGCCCCACATAACAAACAAAACAGGACACAGGCAACAGGGCGGGCAGGCGGCCAAGGCTGGAGGCGGCCCTCGGCACTGAATGGCTTCCCAGGGTGACATCAGCCCGAGAAGGTGCCAACGGCCCCTTCACCTGACCAGCCAGCAGCCCAGGGGCCTGGAGGTGACTTCATCGCCACCTCTCCCTGGAGGGAAGGAGCAGCCCCTGTGTCGCTTGCCAGGCCCTGGAGGGAGAGAAGCCGAACCAAAGACCCGAACCACAGCGGCTCCCCTTAGAAGCAGGCCAGGGGACCAGGCACCCCCTGCGGGCTGACAAGGTACAAGGTACCCTTACCTGCTGGGCACCTGTGTATCTAAGATCCCGAAAAGGGCATCACTTGGGCTGTAGGTGGGCCCCCCCTGGACTCAGCTTTCCAGGGCTGGACAACACCCAGCCGGGACCACGGGGAAAGACTCAGAACCAGGAGTCAGAAGCCAGACTTGGAACAGCCCCTGTCACGGGGTCGCTGTATGTCACTGGCAAGGCACTAGCCTTGTTTGAATGTGCCCTCGTCTCTGATTGAGGGCAGTGGCTGGCACCGCAGCACCTGCTTTCCACTTTCTTTTTCCTTTGTTAGCTTTAGAAAATTCTCTAGAAGCCAAATCACAGAAGCCCAGTATATTACAAAGATAGGGGAGCAACTGGGTTTGGGATGTGGTGGGTGAGGCGTGAGGGCTGGGGCCCTGGAATCCACCTCTCTCCTTCTGGGCCCTCCACCCCCGTGAAAACCCCAGCAGAATGTGCTCTGGAAGCTCCTCCACTTCTCATATTCGCAGGTCTGGGGTGCTGAGCTTCTCGGTTTCCCGGGGAGGGACAGGTTTGGAGGGCAGTGGGGAGAGGGGCTCTGAGCCCGGGGGATGGGTCCCCGGTGCTGCAGGGCCAGGGAGGTGCCTGGGCTCTGAGTGGAGGCCCAGACGCTTGGGCATCCTGGGATGGAGAACCCACTTAGACGCCTGGATTTCTCACCCCAGTCTTTCGCAGTCTCCTCCGTCCCGACAGGACAGTCATTCTTTTTTAGCAGTTCACCTTTACGGAATCTTTTCAATGAGTTTAAGTTTTCATAGTACCACAACTCTCTTTCTTTTTGCACTCCTATTCCTACACTTACCTAACAGTTAATCAAGTCATGCAGCTATGGTTACAAGTACAATTGGCCTAAGAGGTTTGGGATCAAACCCAATGGATCTCCATTCATTCATTCATTCATTCAAGAAGTGTTATTAAGTTCCAGGTAAGGAGGACTGACAGGAAGGGGCATGAAGGAATTTCTGAGGGGGAGTGAGAATGTTCTAGATCTTGATAGAGTTGCGGGTTACATGGGTGTGTGCATTTGTCAAAACTCATCATGCTTTGTGCTTAAGATACATGCATTTTGCTGTATATAAATCATCCCTCAAAATAGTTATGATATTTTGTGTCTTTATAATATTCTTATAGCTGCAAATATAATAATGTTAATATCCATACTAAGAACATTTTAGAGCCAACTACATGCCAGGCACTGTCCTAGGTGCTTCACATATGTCAACTGATGTGTTCTTCACAGGAACCCTATGAAGTACTATCATTATCCCCATTTTTAAAAATTAATTAATTAATTTATTTATTTTTGGCTGCATTGGGTCTTTATTGCTGTGCACGGGCTTTCTCTAGTTGCGGCGAGTGGGGGCTACTCTTCACTGTGATGCGCGGGCTTCTCGTTGCAGTGGCTTCTCTTTTTGTGGAGCACGGGCTCTAGGTGCGCAGGCTTCAGTAGTTGTGGCACGCGGGCTCAGTAGTTGTGGCTCGCGGGCTCTAGAGCCCAGGCTCAGTTGTGATGCACGGGCTTAGTTGTCCCACGGCATGTGGGGTCTTCCCAGACCGGGGCACGAACCCGCGTCCCCTGCATCGGCAGGCGGACTCTCAACCACTGTGCCACCAGGGAAGCCCCCAGAGTCTGCTTTTTGTCACTAACTAGCTCTTTCTGACTCAGCAAAACAGAGAGAGGCCCCTGTCCTCACAGCACTTCTGTTCTCGGGGGAGAGACATAATAAAGCACCTCGGCAGCTGAGCCCATGGGATGAAAAGTGCACAGAAGTAGTAGGGAGAAGCCCCAGCCTCGGCATGCAAGGGCCCGGGGCACTAAGTGTGCCCCCTCTTCTGGCTTACACCCTTGGGTGACCCTGAGGGTGAAGTCAAGCCTGGTCCGTGAACCCGGCACCGTGCCTGGCACACAGCAGGTCCTTAATACAAGTTGGCTCAATAAATGAGCAGAGGATGGAGTCCCAACCAGCTCCTGAGGAGGCTTCAGGAGCCTTCCTTTGGCAACACGCCCTAGGAATTCAGAAAGGGCTCCGGTTTAGCTCTCTGGAAGGCTGCCTGACTCCAGCTCCGCAGAGCCGAGTAAACCGAGACCTGTGAGCACAGTGTAGCAGTGAGAACCCTGGGGTCCAGAAAGACGGCTTAGGGGGTGGGTGCAGAAAAGCCGGGTACCAACTGTAGTAGTGAGAACAAAGCTGGACTTTCTCTGGCTGGTCAAGACATGGACTGACCCTCAAGTTTTTGAGACTTGACCACAATAGGCCCCGGGGCTTCTGTGGTCCTCGGAGAGAACGGCCATGACCCCATGGATACACCTTGAACGTGGAACTCCGATTTACAACCTAGAGCCTCTCCAGACCACTGCTCCTAGCAAGAAAACACAGCTCCACTGAGCCCTAGTCATCCACCCAACTAATCTGGCTGGTGGGTACCCAGGAGCTTAGAGTTCATTCATGCATGTGTCCATTCATTCATTCATTCATTCACCCATCCATCAGGTACTTACTGAGTGTCACAGATGTGCCAGATGTACTGCTGGGCTCTGAGGATATGAAAGGGCAAATACATCTCAGTATTGCTTTGTGATCTAGCAAGAATGGCTAGAAAGAATTTGGAAGAAGCTGCAAAGACACATCTATGATCAGAACAATATTAACAACCCATGCAGCCATTCATTCTTTCGTTCATTCATCCAACCACAAGAGGTGCACTAGAGCAAATACACAGCCAGCCCTTCAGTAACAACATACTGTCCTTGAGGGCTGGGACCACCTCTGTCTTGTTCCCTGATGGATCCCTAGGGCCTCCGACTATGCTTGGCACACAGTAGGTGCTCGATAAATATTTGCGGACTGAGGGAACTGCTTTAAGGAACTGCTTCTCCAAGCGTAGTGCCCACGTGACCATCTCTACCTGGGGCTCTTGAAATGCAGGCAGATTCTGAGGCCCACCTAAGACCCAGAAGACCTCCACCTGGGATTCTACTTACTGAACCAGCATCCAAGGCGCCCACCAAAGTTTGAGTTCAGTTCTCACAGTGTTAGCTCCCTTTTGCACTCAAGGACATCACTGCTCAAAGAGGTCAAGGCCCTTGGCCAAGGTCCCAGATATGGGAAGTGGCAGCACAAGGACTCGAACCACCCACGCTGCTTCCTCCACTCCCTTGCCTCGGGGGTCAGATGTCACCGAAGGGCACAATTCAGCTCAGAAACCTGGAAGGCTTACGTTTCCACCGATGGCACCGAGTTGTTGAAAATCCACAGGGCTCCCCATTATATGAAAAGATTAGGAAACTCACTAAGCAGAGCTCTGCCGGCCTCCGTTCTTATTTTCAGTGCCTCCCCCACAAGGGCTTGTATTTATTCATGAGAAAGGGAAAAATACATATGAAGGATCTCCAACTGTTGTACCCTCAGCCACAGCTCAGAAGGTCCCTTATTTAACTCTGTGCTGTCTCTTCTTTCCTAATTAGCTGTGGCTGTTAATGACCCTGATACGCTTTCATCACCAGGGAGCACCTTGGGGGCGGAGGCGGGGAGGCCTCGTGGGGTGTGTCCTGTGAGGAGGGTGAGGAAGCTGAGTGGAAGCAAAGGAGGCTGGGAGCCGCCAGCTCTGTCATTGCAGGCCAGGCCCACCTGCTCTGCTCTGTCCTTCTCCTGACAACCAGAACACCTGCGGGTGGAGGGTCCTTTGGGAGAGAAAACAGCGCAGTTTGAAGGAGAGGCTTAACCTTTTCAAACCGCCAACAGAGAGCGGAGTCCATACCCCTGCTCCATCCTTGCTGGCTGGCGCACAGATGGGCAGGAGGGAAGGCTCTCGAAGAGCTGGGAGCAGCCCCGGGTGGTTGGAAAGCGAGGCCAGGTAGAGTGAAGCCATCACGATTACCAGCTACTAGTTACGGAGGGCTCACCACAGGCCAGGCTCTCTGCTGAGCGTTTTACCCTCATTACCGCGTGGAATTCCCATCCCCTTCTTGCGGATGTGGAAACCGAGGCTTCCTCAAAGTCTGGCTGAAAGTCACACGCCAGCACACAGAGGAGCAGGGATTTGAGTCCAGGCTGATTCCACTGGGGAGGCCTGCAAAGGTCACACCGGAGCCTCCATGTACAGAGAGGGAAAGTGAGGCCCACCACCAGGGCTGCAGAGAAGAGGCTGGTTTGAGGCTGTGCAGCTGGTATATGCATGTTAGTCACTTTTCTGAAAACTTCTCCGAGGTGGGAACTGCATCTCATTATCTTCAGTGCCTCGCACAGCTGACTGCAGAGTTTTGCAAACAGTAAGAGCTCAATAAACGTCTGCTGCTCAACTCTGAAGGATATCAGGGTTGAGAACTGCACGACCTCTGACTGCCCCAACTTTGAATTTAGAAACCCCAAGCTCCGACACTGGGTCTGTCACCGACTTGCTGTGTGACTTTGTGTAGGTCTCTTTCCCTCTCTGGGCCTTGGCTTCCCCAGCTGTAACATGGAAGGAGTGGACCGGAACAATCTAGACGCTCTGGCAATCAAGGTTCAGGAGCCTCTCCAGGAAGAGGAACTCCACATCAGCACCCTGCCCCTCAGCGGCCTGTTTACACTCACTCCCAGGGCTCATGAAAAAATTTTTACGGATACTAAAGCTCGGCTTCCCATCATCCACCAGGGTGGCTACCTTGGTACCCTCTTCAAACCCAGTGCCAGGGGTTTCAGAACCTTCCAGGCACTTCCTGCTGAGATGTCTGCGGTGGGTGAGGGCGGCAGCTGCCTCAACACGGCCCCCACATCCATCCCTTACCCTCCCCAGGGCAGAAGGCAATTACCGAGAAGAACAGAACGGACTGCTAACTACTAATTGAGGAATTACAGATGTTAAATTATAGGTGTGCCCGGGGAAGGGCTGTTTCTAGAAATCAAGCTGGTGAGTGACAGGAGTGTGGGCTGCCGGATAACGTCTGGCTTTGGCAGAAGGCAAATATTTGGATGTAGAGCCTGAAGACACAGGATTGGAAATTCAACAGACCGGGAAAAGTATCTTCGGTTGCTAGGAAATGTGCACCACCCCCCAAGCCCATGTGACAGGTCATAACTAGAAGGACAATAAAGCACTGACTGTGTGCTAGTGCCGTGCCAGGGCACCCAACCAGCATCTCGACTCACTCTCCTAACAACTCCATCAGCAGACTTCATCTGCTCCATTTCGCATCTGAAGAAAAACGCTTATCACTGTGGAAAGACTTGCCCCAAATGACACCACGCGTCAAAGGTTATTTTACCTAAAAGTTAGGAAATTCCAAAGCCCGACTACTAACGTTTTGGCTTCACTCAGAGTTAAGGCCACTTGGTTACGCAGGGCCTGGCAGGGACCTCAGCTCATAGCTCGTGACTCTCACCACACACATCAGTGGTTCTCAACCGTGGGCGATTCTGCCCCCAAGGGGCATTTGGCAAAGTCTGGAAGGACTGGCTGGAGGCCACGGAAGCTGCTCCATCTCCTACGAAGCGCGGGACAGCCCCCCATCACAAAGAAGGATCCAGCCCCAAGTGTCAGTGTCGCTGTGGTGTGAAACCCGGGTCGGCACCGGGGCGTCTCTCAGCACAGGTACGCGGGTCTCGAGGTCCACTGAGGGACAAGAAATGAGGCATTGGCAGACCTGGGCTGGAGTCCAGGCTGTGAGCGAGGTCACGTCCTACCCTGTGGGTCTAGGTTTTATCCTTTGTGAATCAGGGATGCCAAAAATAATACGACCCCCCGTGGGGTTTCTGCAAGGATGTGATAAGGCATTTGTTTTGCTCAGTGGCTGGCACAGGGTAAGTGCTCAAGACGTGTCACCCTTTATGCCTTCATTTCCCCACCTGGGAAATGGGACAAGACAGCCTCTGCCTTGGTGTGACTCTCAAGCTTTTTCCCTCTGATACTGCTAAACAGAAGTCACATTTTCCCAGATGGCCTCGCTACAAGATTCAAAGAGCCTGGAGAGAAGGCAGCTGCAGAAAGCCGCGGGGCCAGCAGTGGACTTGGTGTGAGCAAGAAATAAACATTTTGGGGGGTGGAGTTGAGGGGGATGGATAAAGGGGGTGAAAAGATACAAACTTCCAGTTATAAGATAAATAAATCCTGGGGACATAGTGTACAGGAAGGTGACCATAGTTAACCATAATGTGCTGTGTATTTGAAAGTTGCTAAGAGAACAGATCTTAGAAGTTTTCATCATGAGAAAAAAAATGCGTAACTATTGAGGTGATGGGTGTTAACTAAACTCATTGTGGTGATCATTTCGCAGTTTCTACACATGTCAAATCATCATGTACACTTTAAACTAACACAATGTTATATGTCAATTACATCTCGGTAAAACTGGGGAAAAAAACAATACTTCAAAAAAATTCAGGTTAAAAAAAAAGAAAAATTTTGTGTTAGGAGTTGAGAGTTGGGACCTACCGTACAGCACAGGAAACTCTATTCAATATCTTGTAATAAGCTATACGGAAAAGAATCTTAAAAAGAAAAAACATTTATATATATATGTATATATGTGTGTGTGTGTGTGTGTGTGTGTGTATATATATATATATATACATGTATAACTGAATCACTTTGCTGTATAATTGAAACTAACACAACATTGTAAATCAACTAGACTTTAATAAAAAATTAATTAATTTTAAAAGAGTTGAGAGTTGGCAGTTTGTTACTGCAATATAACATACCCTAAGCTGACTAATACATCTAAGTTATAAGAATAATAGCAGCTAGGTTTTATTATGCACATTTTAGGCTCCAGGCACTGTGCTAAGAACTTCACAGGGAAACTGAGTCTCACAAAGGTAAAGTCTCCTGCCCAAGGTCCCACAGCTAATTAGTGACAAGGCTGGGATTCAAACTCAGATCTGTCCAAAGGGAGAGCCAAGCTCTTAACTGGACTGACCTAATTCTACCTGCATCTCCCCACTTTTTTTCCCCTTAATCAAGAAAGGACAGACAAGGATGCCAAATCTGTGTTTAAAAAACAAAAGTAAACATTCACACACTTTGTAGTTTTTTAACTCTTGGTGATAATTTATGTTTTAGGATCTGCCTTTCGAGGGAGCAGGACAGTTGGAGAGGGCTCCTCAGGTCTAGAAATTGATGCAGGAGAAAAACCACTCTTGTATTCCCTGCTCTCAAATCCATGTGGAGAATTCGTGGCTGTTTATGGCCCAACCTTTATGATGAATGTTTGATGAGTTAAACGGAGTGATGAGCACTTAGGATCCAAGAAATGGATTCCCTCCCACGCCGGGAGAGTCTGGCCAACTCCTGAAAGGATGTGTTGCTCAAAAGCCCCCGGGACCCTGAGCCCACACTGGCCAAGCAGCCTCCCTTACGAGCAAGAGCCCCCAAGAGGAGAAAAGTATCCGTGGGGAACACCAAGGGCTACTGCATCACAGATCTCGGGCAGGTCCCTTGAGCTCTTCCCACCTCAGTTTACTCATCTGTGAGATGAGGGATTAAGTAACACTCCCTGGCCACCGTCAGACTGTCTACTGTGGTAGGTATGAATGAGAAGGAACGTATACTGGTTATCTACTGCTGCGTAACAAACAGCCCCAAACCTTCGTAGCTGAAACAACAAACACTGCCTCTCCCAGTTTCTGGGAGTCAGGGTCCAGCAGGGGCTTGGCCGAATGGTTCTGGCTGAGGATGCCATGAGGTTGGAGTCAAGCTCCCAGCTGGGGTGCGGTCTCCTCTGCAGGTTGTAGGAAACACTGCCAAGCTCACTCACGCAGCTGCTGGCGGGTTTCAGTCTGTGCCACGTGGGCCTCTCCACAGGGCTGCCTGAGTGTCCTCGAGACACAGCAGCTGGCTCCCCCAGAGGGAAAGCTCCGAGAGAGGGAAAGAGTGACCAAGAGAGAAGTGACAGCCACCTTCAGTATAACCTGAGCTCAGGTGTGACACCACCACTTCTGTTGCATTCTCCTGGTCACACAGACCAGCCCAACGTGGGGTGGGAGGGGGCTTTGTGTGAATATTGAAGGGCAAGAAGCTCTGGGGCACTTGGAGGCTGCCTGTATGCCTGTCTGAATGTGCTTTGCCAACTGTTGAACACTAAATGATGATGAGGAGGAGGAGGACGGAAAACATTCACTGAGACCCTACTACGTGCCTCGCACTGTGCTCAGTGTTCTATGTGCATTACCTCAGTGTAATCTCCAGCACAGCTGTGGAGTCGACTAATACTGTGGGCCCCATTTTACAGAAGAGGAAATGGAGGCATAAAGAGACTAAGTTGCCTCCCCAAAGTCCCACAGCAAGTGAGAGGCAGAACCAGGATTCAAACCCACAGCTCTGAGACTCCATGACTTACTCTCTTTACTAACAGTGGTATAGACACAACTGTGAAATTTTCAGGAGTCAGTTCTGAGCCAGTTGCTAAACACAGCCATTAAGAAAAATTAATGATATAAACTAATGATTGAATAAACCCTATTAAAAGCAAAGGTAAGGAGTAGTCAAACCTTATCATTTCCTAATTACTACGGTTTACTATTATCTATGGTCTTGAGGTCACTTATGTACATTGAATCTGTACAATAACATACTATACCCTAGTCCCCACCCCCCCTTATCTGCCGTTTCATGTTCCATGGTTTCAGTTACCCACGGTCAACCTCGGCCCAAAAACATTAAATGGAAAATTCCAGAAATAAGCAATTCATAAGTTTTAAATTGCACACCTTTCTGAGTAGCGTGATGAAATCTCACACTGTCCCTCCTGGACCCCCAACCACTGGATTTGTCTGCTTCCGCCATCCATCCATTACCATCGTCATGGCTCAATGATCCAGGATAACCCAAAGCGGACGACCCTCCTTCTGACGTATCGTCAGGTCAACGGCAGCCCAACAGTCTGTGACACTGCCTACGTCATCCTGCTCACTTCGTCTCATCATGTAGGCATTTTACCATCTCACATCATCACCGGAATAAGAAAGGTGAGTACAGTACAATTAGATATTTTGAGAAAGAGAGAGAGAAACCACATGCACATAACTGTTATTAAAGTATGTTGTTATCATTGTTCTACTTTGTTATTAGTTATTGTTAATCTCTTACAGTACCTAAAAGCTTAATTTAATTTATAAATTAAACTTAATCATAGGAACGTATGTATAGAAAAGCATAGTGTATATAGGGTATTGTACTATTCAGGGTTTCAGGCATCCACTGGGGGTTTGGAATGTATCCCCCGCACATAATGGGGGACTACTGTGTATACTAATGATGTACCGCACATCTTTTCCCAGCTCCATGCTCACTGATGGCTAGTTGGTAGCTTGCAGTGGGCCCTGGTGGGAGTATTTACACCAGAGGAATAGGCAAATGCTGCATACAAATCAGGGCTTTACTCCTAAAGACCTGGCTCATGTTAAACATTCACCAGCGGCCCACTGTAATTGACCCAATACATCCTTCCCACTTGTAAGGAATTATCTTGGTGACTCCTTGCCGAGACCCCATTCTTCATGAAATCCAAAAATATAACATTCCCTGTGTTATGTACCGACCCAGATTTCCTTCCTGAAATTTCTGACTTCCTGATGAGGAAAGCCAGAGGCATTTTGTCTGAACAAAACATCTGAGATTTGAAAACGCTGAAAGAGGGAGAGAAAGTGAGAGTAACAGAGGAGCCGTGGGGTCACAGAGATGAAGAGGAGCTTGTTTTAACCTCGCTGACCTCTCAGAAGTCCGGATAAGGATGTGCCCACCTAGGGCCGCCCCTGCAGAGTCCTTCCCGACTGCCCCAAATGGGGAGCCACCCGAATGCCCAGGCAGAGGGGTGAATAGACAAAGGAGTGTGTGCACTGTGGAGTGTGGCCTGGGCATTCACAACAGTCTTTACTAAAGACACATAAAACCGGCACATGTTCTCCAAGGATAGAGACAGAAGGTGGGCGATTTTGCTTGAGAAAGGGAGGAAAAAAGACAGGAAGGAAATGCATTCGAATGCCAAGAGTGGTTTCCATGGACCTTAAAATCATGGGTGGATTCTGCTCTTGTTCGGGTTTTCTGTACTCTCCACGTATTGTGAGCGCACCCCCCTTTTTCAGTGTGGGGGGAGGGGCGGAGAGCTCAACATAATTTCACACAAGCAGAGCCCGGTGGAGCGGCCAAGCCTTTGTCCTGCCCTGCGCGTCACTCCAGGTCTCTCCCAGAGGCACCGATTCTGGGCCCAGGCTTCGGCCCTGTCTGGACCTGTGAAGGGGCCATTGTTCTCTGGGTGACATCATTCTGCTGCCTGCAGGGTGAAGAGCAGACCTGGAGCTGGGTGCGGTCGGCCCATCCTGCCTGCCCATCCACACCAGAGCAGAGGTGAAGTCACTGGGCGCTGGACTTGGGGGCTGCGCTGAAGTCTAGCACCCCAGTTCCATGCCCTAAGGGGCAGGGCCTGAGGCCAGGGCACCCGGCAGGGCTCTGGACCAGCAGTGATGGGCAGCATCGGCACAGGTGCCAGGAGATGCAGGAGGGGGTGGTAGTAGCTGGACCCTATTCCCCTGAAGCCCAGGTCTCCGAGAGAAACGTGACAACCTGTGCCTGGCACAGAGTAGGCGCTCAGTAATGAACAGCGGCCATTGATACTCTGCTCTCGTTACTGCTCCCTTGCTTGTAACCCTACGGTTCTAAAATCTCGCATCCTTACCAGAGCCCCCAGGCCCTGCACGACCTGGCCCCCAACTGCTCATTTTCTACCTTCTTCCAACTTACTTGCTCTGATCCAGCCACCCTGGCCTCCCTGCTGCTCCTCAAACATGCCTCAGGGCCTTTGCACCTGCCTTTCCCGCTGCCAGGATGTTCCTCCTCCAAAACTTCTTAAGGCCCATTCCCTTCATTCACGTCTCTGCTTAAAACATCACCTCCTGAGAAAACTTCTCTGACCTCTCTTCCTAAATCACACTCCCACCAGTCCCCATACCCTGTGACATTTTTCCTCAGAGCCCTGACACATACCAGAGAGTATCTTGTTCACTCATTAGCTGACTTATTTGTTTACTGTGTCTCCCTGTTCCTGTGAGCCCTGAGAGGGCAGAAACCCTGTCTATCTTGTCCTCCATCTGGCAAAGAAGAGATAATGGACAAAAAATTCTTAATGAATGAATAATAGTTTCTATCCCCATTATATCTCAGATTTTCCCACCTGGACCTCTATAAGGAAAGAACCGCCGACCACCCTGGGCTGGAATCTTGGTGTCAACTCCGAGATGGTGGGTACCAAGGCTAAATCACTGATCCTCTCTGGGCCTCAGTTTACCCATCTGTGATATGGAGATGGTGCCACAAGGCAGACACAGGGATAAAGGAGAGTGGATTTCAGGAAGCCAGACATGACGTCAGCGGCTAGATGTGCAGGATGCTCTTCTAGGCACCGGCGATACCGAGGTGAGCCAGGCCGACCCAAACCCCAGCCCTCGCAGGCCTTTCATTCTAGTGGTGGAGACAGAATAAACAAGTGAAATGAAGCAAGCTCAGACTGAGATAAGTACCAGGAGGACATTTACAGGGCACAGGGTGGAGGGAAACACGGTGGGGATTCACCCCAGCCTCAGCTGTCAGGAAACCTCTCTGTAGAGGTGAAGAGAGAGGGAAGAGCATTCCAAACACAGGGAACTGTAAGGGCAAATGCCCAGGGTCTGGAAGGAGCAGGCCATGACTGAAGAAGAGCAGGGGGTCAGAGTGGCAGGAGTGAAATGAGCTTGGAGGACAGCGGTGAGAGCTGAGGTCCGGAGGGAAGCAGGGCCACATCCCATGGGGCCTTGCGGGCCACGGTAAGAAGCTGAGGCTTCCTAAGTCTGGGTGAGGCAGGGGAACAACTTGACCCCTTGGGTTGCTGGGTGAAGAATGGCCTGGAGGGCAAGAGGCCAGAGTAGAAGCAGTGAGTGAGCTGAACTGCGGCCTCCAAAGAGATATGTCCACATCCTAACCCCTGGCACCTGTGAATGCGACTTGACTTGGAAAAAAGGTCTTTGCAGATGTTAAAGAAGTTAAGGATCTCCAGATGAGCTCAGGATGGATGACCTGGAGGGCCCTAAATCCAATGACAAGTGTCCTTATAAGAGACAAAAGAGAAGCGGAGTGCAGACAGAAGCAGAGATTGGGGCAATGTGGCCACAAGCCAAGGAATCCCTGGAGCCATCAGAAGCTGGAAGAGGCAGGAAGGATCCTCCCCTAGAGCCCTAGAAGGGGTGTGTGGCCTGACAACACCTTGGTTTTGAACTCTTGGTCTCCAAATTTCTGTTGTTTTCGGCCGCCAGTGTGTGTGGTCATTTATCGTGGCAGCCTAAAGAGGCAGTCAACGTGGAGGAGGTATTGACAGAAATCGGGGCTTCTGATGGTGAGAGTCACAGACATCCTCTTCCTTTCTAGTTCTCTCCCACTTGCTAAAAAAAGGTGTGTGTGTGTGTGTGTGTGCGCGCGCGCGCGCTCACGGCAGGGGGAAGACGCTGAGCCCTGCTGAATATTTATGCATCCATTTCGCCATAATTGACGCAGAACCAAATACTCCCACTCAGGATTGAACCCACCCAGCACAGCGCGCCGGTGCTTAAACAGTGAATCCCCGGAGCCAGGGGCCACCTTGGGCCCAGCACAGCCGACACACGCTGGGGTGTTGGGGTTCCAGCCTCACCGATCCCAGCTGTGTGGCCCCAGGCCTGTGACTTCACCTCTCTGTGCTTCTGATTTCTCATCCATAAAATATGGGGGCTATACTCCATGTCCCTCAGGGGCGGCTATGCGGATTCGATGAGACAAACTCCTGGCAAACAGGAGGTGCTTGCCCTTCTTCCCCAGCTCAGGTCAGTGGGAGGATACTCCAAATACAATTATAGTCCCCCAACCAAATTACGTACAGCAGTCTTCTCAACCGGAGGAGGGGGAGGGGGTGGCGGTTTTGCCCCCTGGAGACACCTGGCAATGTCTGAGGACATTTTTGGTCATCATGCTTGGGGGCGCTACTGGCATCTAGTTGGGAGAGTCCAGGGATGATCCTATATACATACATGGGACAGCTCTCTGCCCCCCAAAGAACGACTGGGCCCTAGGTACCAACGGTAGTGAGACTGGAAAACTGACATATGGCAAGAGTTTGGTGTCAGAACTTCCCTGGTGGCACAGTGGTTAAGACTCCACGCACCCAATGCAGGGGGCCCGGGTTCGATCCTTGGTCAGGGAACTAGATCCCGCTTGCATGTCGCAACTAAGAGCCTGCATGCCGCAACTAAAAGATTCCCACACGCCATAACTAAGAGTTTGCATGCCACAACTAAGAGTAAGCATGCTGCAACTAAGGGTTTGCATGCCGCAACTAAGAGTATGCATGCTGCAACAAAGATCCGGCACGTGGCAAGGAAGATCCTGTGTGTCACAACTAAGACCCGGCGCAGCCAAATAAATAAATATTAACAACAACAACAACAAAAGAGTTTGGTGTTACAGACAAGCCCTTGATCTTTTAACACGGTTCCCTCGTTTTCAGCCCCTACATGACATATTTATCTGCTGACGTGTTTTATGTTCTGTACCCTTGAAGGCAACTCTATAAAGGCAAGAGCTGTGTCTGTTTCAGTCAGTGTAGGCACCCTAGTAGGTGCTCGATAAATACTGGTGGGATGAAAATGTGAGTGAGTGAACGAAGGGACACAAATAATACACACCTCATGCTTATGGGGTCCTGGCACACAGTAAATGCCCACAAAAGGTTGGCCAGGTTCTTATTTTGCTTTGCAAAAGGCACCAGTCTGGCCATTTGGTTAGGTGGGACTCACATCACGGCACCTGCACCCACACGCGTTAAGCCCTTCCTGGATGAGGGTGCTTAACAGGTGCCAGGGCTGTGCTGGTTTTTAGTCCGTCCCACTGGGCCACCCACCCGACAAGCCCCAGGCGAGCCCCCACTTTACAGATGAGGATGCTGAGGCTGGAAGAGGCGGGTCCACTTGCCCAAGGTCACTCGGCCCCGAGTTGGTTCAATTCCAAAGCCCTCTCTGCAGAACAGCCCTCAGCCTTGGAGACCCCTGCTTCCTACTTTCACTCCAGCCATTAGCCTCTGTGGCACTGACATTGTGCCTGGGTTCTGGAATTTTCTGCCCGGCCTCCACTTGCAGTCCACCTTGCTTGCTGGGCTTGTTCTCAGGCTCGCTCTGGGCTGCAGCACAGACATGCCTCTTCCTGCCTTTGTCGCTCAGAGACAATGCGATTATTTCCCTTCTTCCCCCTTTTATTCGGCAGACGCCCAGGCAGGCCATTAGCAAATTATTTCAAGGCTGCCTTTAGAAAAACGTTTTGGGGCACGCCTTTGAGGGTTACTTTCTGCCTGCCAGAGATTCTTCTACTCGGCTCTGAGTAAATAGGAGCCTGAGGCAGGATTTGGAACAGAACGGACTCTTTAGGTAAATCAAGTAAGAGTTCAAGTCCCAAAGACTGAAATCCCGCCCCCTGTCCCCTTCCCAGCCCCAGCTACGGCTCCTGCAGGTGGCCCCAAACTCTTAACTGTCTGTGGCTTTAAAAAGTTTCCTCTTCCCATAGAACAAATATTTAAGCGAAGTCCCCGAGTGAAAGGGGAGTGTGTGGATTTTCCAGTTCGCTGGGGATCTTTGAAGGGATGGTTTGGGAGAAAAGGTTTTGGTTGTTGCAGTAGCTAACTTTTAAGGCCCACATACCATGGCCACGGGCATCATGCATCTACTGGTGGCAGGTCACTGCCCTTAAGTGATAACGATGGGAAATGTAAATGGGAAATGAGGATAAACCCCCATTTCACAGATGAGGAAACTGAGGCACAGAGAGGGGAACAGTCCACCCAAGGCTGCACAGCTGGAAAGTGGCAGAGCCAGGAGTCAAACCCAGGCCCTCTGCATAACAGCTTGTGTCTCCATCCCAACTCTGCCCTCATCCCGAGGAGTCAGGACATCATGGCACCTGACAGACAGAAAGCAGCTACAAATGCACACCTATTATGTGCCCAGTCCTGCGATGGGCACCCATTTCAACCTCCTGATGATCCTGAGTTCTCCCCAATTGACAGAGGAGGAAAGTGAGGCTTGGGAAGGGTCAAGGTCCCTTCACCAGGATGTGGCCAAGTTTGATTCAAGCTTTCAACCCCAATGCCAGCTGGTAGATGCCAAATGCTAAATGGGAAGGTACCAGATGAATTCAGCCCAGATTCATCTAGCACGCATTAGCATTGACGGAGGTACTGCAAGGCAACAGTGAACAGAGGAGACAAAGGCCCTGCAAGGTCCATCTCCATTCATTCATTCATTCATTCACCAAACTGGGGAGCAGGGCAATGAGGCCTGGGGGGACTCGGGTCGATGCCTAGGGCCACAGGGCACGAGAACTGAATGTTACCAAGCCCCACACCCTTAAATGAATTGCCAGAGAGGGAACAAGAGTGAAAGAGAAGAGAGACGAGAGAGAGACACACAGAGACGAGACAGACGGACAGAAAGAATGAACGAGAGGCTTTCTCTCCCCGGGCTAAGTCACCCCTTCCAAAGGTTGGGGTGGGGGTTCTGTCTCATAAATTCAGGCCCCACTGATTTGTCCAGGGCCACAGAGCAGCACAGACCCAGAAGGGAAGGAGATGTCATATTAATAAGGCACATGTTAGCAACTGACTGCTCTGGTTGCTGTGTGACCCTGGGAGAATCACCACACCTCTCTGGGCCAGCCGAGGGGATGCCGGGATCCTGCACCTTGAGGGCAGGCGTGAGATCTCAGCGACCTCGCGTGCACAGAGGGCTGGCTGAGAGCCTGGTGCACCCCTCGGCTCCATAACTAAATGCTGGGTCCCAAAATGACCATCGGGACTCATCACAAGGCTGAACCCAGGGAAGGAGCTGGCTTAGTCCTTCACCCATCTTTAGTCTCCTGCGAACCGGGTCACATAGTCTGGTGGCAGATGTCTCCTATGTGAAAACACCAGGCCCTCTCTTTGAGGGTCAGTGATATGGGCTTCCCTGAAGTTATGAGGAAGGTCTGGAGAAATCTTTTTACTGGAAGCTTGGCTGGAAAGAGCCCTGAGTGGGGTTCAAAGCTTGGGGTTCCGGCACTTGCTTTGCCACTCACTCACTGTGCTACCCCAGGCAGGTACCCTTCCCTGTCTGGGCTCAGTTCCACCTCTTCAAATCATTAGTAAGGTCCTTGAGAAAAAACCTGGATGCAAGTCGCGTTTTCAATCATTAGATGTCATTCTACCCTGGTCCCCAAGCCCCATCAAGCTTGCCTGAGTGAGAGATGGTGGAATCTCAGGACCCAGATTAAGGTCCCCTGTCCTGGCTCATTCACACCAAGATTCACTTGTCAGTGGGCAAATCTGCCCACCACCTCGGGTAATCAGATGAGACCTCGCAATTCTGCTCGACTATAAGACCACAGAAGTCTCCACACGCACATGACATGGACACTTGGCCACCCTGGAGGGTGTGAGGAGATGAAGCAGGTGCCAACTAATCCTCCCCCAAAATAGGAAGCATTTGCGTCGGGCTGGAGTGTCGGCACTTGCAGATAAATCAACCGGCAAAGCCTGCCGGACTCATGTGCCAGCCCCATCCGCACAGACGCTGAGCCCGGTATAAATGTCCTGACCGCTTTGGGGGAGCGAGCAAGTCCACTGTCAGGGGGATCGCCACCACACGCCTCTTTCCCAGGCACGGGAGCAGGACAGGGTCGGGCTAGATGGACAATTATTCTGGAAGAGGCAACCTCCCCGGTTGGATCTATGGGAACCCCACCACCTCCCTGGAGTGGGGCAGGGGCCGCACTGGAGGGGAGGAGTTCTCACTGTTGTTTTAATATTTTAAAAAACATAATAAGCTTACAAGATCTGGTGGCTCCGAGTCCGGCTGCCTTTTCCTCAGGGAAGAAAATCTCTGTTGGCTTCGCGCAGAGAAGCGGCGTAAAGATTCCCGGCTGCGGGAAGCGAGGTGTCGGAAGGACGAGGTGCGCTTGAAGGGGGTCCGGCCGGAGGGCTCCCCACTCGCCCGCTCGGGGCCCACCGTGCTGGTCACTAAGTTGAGGGCCTCCTGGAAGGACCGCCGGACGGTCCCCATCCACTGGGTCATGTGGGTTTGGGCCACCGTGAGTTTGTCTCCCAGGTAATCCATGGGGCCGGCAGGTGGGGAGGCAGGAAAGCCGTGAAACGCTGGGGTCCTCTCCCCTCTCCCTGCTGTGCACCACCAGGAGTTCTGGGCTGCCTGGAGAGGAAAGCCAGCAGCCCTCTTCAGCCGGCCCGAGAGTAGATAAACATCGCTGAGCCAGCAGCCGGCGGCATCCGCGGGGCTCGCTCCGAATCTGAGGCAGTTCAGGGTCAGGCTGCGAGTCCACCCGCCGGAGTTGTGAGTAAACACGCTGGCAGCTCCAAGATCCAGTTCCCAGCGCTCACCGGCTGGCCGGCTGGCTCGGGTGACGAGGAGCTTTGAGGAACTGGGCTGCCGCGCCGGCTCCAGGGCGTGACGGTCCCCGCGAGGTGGGGGTGGAAAAGGCGGTGGCCCCCGGGCACCCTCAGGCACCTGGATCCTCACTTTCCCCCAGGTAGGAGGCACCCCCCAGGCACCCGCGGCGGCGGCGGGGCCCTGCTCACCTGGCCCACGCAGGTTTCCTGTCCTCCGGCCGGGGGTTCCAAACCTGTGGGCCGGCGGGCAGCTAGCTCATTTCTGGAGGCAGCCACCAGGGCCCCGGGTCCCCTGGCTTGGCAGCCCAGGATGACATCAGCCCCCGTTCTCAGCGAGGGGCTTCGCTGCCCAGGAATGCCGGAGGGGCCTCGGGGAGGCAGCCGCCCAGGGAGCTGACGTCCGCCCCCATTTGTTCTTCCTCTCCAAGTCCCAACTCGCTCACCGTCCCGCGGAGCTGACTGTGAATGCACGTGGCCGGCAGCCTATCCGCCCTGTGCCCTGACCGCGGGCGCAAGGGGAGATGCGGCTGCTCGTGCGTGCACGCGGGCGCCTGTGTGCACGTATGTCGGAGATCAGGCGGCCCGGGGAAGGCTGAACAGTTGGGAAACTGCCTCTAGGGTGACAGGCGGCGAGCGTCTGTGGACCTCTGGCCGGCAGTCAGTCTGTCTCCCTCTGGCGGTCCATTTCTCTGTCAGTTTCCCAGCCTCTCCTTCCTCCCCGTGTCTTATTTTCCACTTGTTCCTCCCTAAGCTCCTCTCTCTCTCTCATCCTCTCTCTCTCTCTCTCTCTCTCTGTCTCTCTCGCCTTTCCAGCCTTCTCTCCCTCCTCCCTAAAAGGAAACACCCAGCCAGGTGAAACAACCCCCGAGGTCCCCCAAGGAAGGAACTGGGCCGGGCTGTATTTCAGTACAGGCAGAGTTGCCATGGCAACCCTGGGGCACAGCATCTGCCCCATCCTGGGTGGGCAGGCGCGGCACAGGGATGAACAGGAATGATTCATGGTTTATACTGGGTCACATGAGCTCCTGGGCTTTAACCCTTGTGGAGCTGTAGTGGCGGGGGGGGGGGGGGGGGAAATGCGAGGCAGCAGCATCTGAGACTGGAGGGGGTGCTTGTCCGGAAACGGTGAGCAGCACTCCTCCCCCTGGAAGGAGCTTTCTCCTTCCAGCAGGGATCCACCCTCTGTGTTACAGATGAGGAGGTGCAGACTCAGAGACATAGATTCACTTGCCCAAGGTCACACAGCAAGGGTACCACCAGAGCATGGGTCTGGGCTGTTTCATCCCCGCCCCTGCCCCATTTTCCGGGTCTGACACAGCACATGGTCCAGAGTCGGAGCTCAGTAAATATTTATCGTTCAAACGCCAAGTCCAAGAGTGAAACTTTGATCAGTCTGACTGCATCCCCAGCACTTTCCCCCACCCACGTCATCTCAGTTTTGAACAAATATTTGCTCCCTAGACACCGATCAAAGGTATTCACTTGAGAAAGTTTTTCACGGAGGTGTCTGACAATGCAGCTGACGCAGATCTCCTTCTTCTCTGGATTCCTAGTCCTTGCAGATGTTCGTTTGCTCATTCATTCTTTCACTGATTCACGTAAACATTCAGAGACTGCCCTCCCCGGGCCAGGCACTGGATACAGAGACTGAGGACGCACCTGCCCTTGAGGGCTCCCAGTCCAGTAGGACACTATAACTGTGGCTAATATTCACTGAGAGTGTGACTGAGTGTCCAATGCCATTCTAAGTGTTCATAGGAATTAACTCATGAATCCTCACGTGAACCCATTTGACAGGAGGAGACTGAGGCCCAGGGAGGTGACGTCACCTGGTAGGCGGCCCCCAAGATGGCCTCCAGGGATCCCTGACCCCTGTTATTCACACCCCAGAGTGGTTCCCTCTCACAATGAGTCCGAGTTGGTCTGTGTGCCCAAGAGATAAGGCAGAAGTGACAGTGTGTGATTTCCAAAGCTGGGTCCTACCAGCCGCCATGTTGTGAAGGCACTCAAGCAGCCCTGTGGAGAGACCCACGTGGAGAGAGTCTGAGGCCCCCAGCCAACAGGCAGCACCCACTTCCAGCCGTGTGAGTGAGCCATTTTGGAAGCAGATCCCACATCGCCAGGCAAACCCTTGGATGACTGTGGCCCTCAACTGCAACCTCACAGGAGACCCTGAGCCCTAGCCATCCAGCCAAGCTGCTCCCAAATTCCTGACCCACAGAAATCACAAGAGATTCAAATGCCCAGAGGCAGGATAGTGCCTGGGCCATTGGGAAACCAAGAGCTGGAGCAGAATTGAGGAGAGAGAGGGGAGGGAGACAAGGGCCTCTTGTAGCAGCCTGCACCCCATGATGCAAATGAGAAAAATGTGCACAGGACCCCAGATCCTACCTCCATACATGTGTCTGGCCCCACCCACCACCCCATACAGCCTTCAGGGTCCCAGGGCTTCTGGCCACCAAGGTTTGCCCACTTTCCTCACCTGGTCCGTAGCCAGCCTCCTGCAGTGGGCGGGCCAGTTGCCCAGAGGGCCAGGGACTTCCAGGGTGGGAGCAGTCATGAGAAAGAGCTGAGTCCTCCCCATCTAACCCCAGAAAAGCCGCACCAGAAATACCTAAAGATCTAGAAAGGGACGCAACTTTTTAACAGACCACCTGGACACAGAGGTGGGAAAAATTTACTGAGACCCTTCCGGAGGAAAAACGTTACATCAAAGCAGCACCTACAACACCTTTAAAGTGATAATACCCAGTGTTGGTCAGGCTGTGGTAAAAGAGATACATTTACCCACAGATGGAAATGGAGATTGGTATATTATTTCCTGAAGGGAATTTAACATTGAAGATCAAAATTCTTAAAAACAATGGCCAGTTAATGGCACGCATGCTGAAGTGTACTGATATCTATAACTTATTTTGAAATGCAGCAAAAAAAAAAAGTATACACTAAGGAATGGATGGATGGCTAGATTTTTCTAAGGCAAAGAGAGCAAAAGGTGAGCAATTATAGAATCTGTCTGGTAGGTATATGTGTATGTCCTGCACAATTTCTGTATATTTGAAATTTTTCATAATAAAAGGTTGGGATGGGAGGATGTGCCTGCCTTTTGATCCTGAGTTTCATGATCCAATTCCACACCCAGAAATCTGTCTGGAAATGAGAATGATCTATACAAACATTTTGCTATACAGGGGTGTTCATCACAGTTATATTTGTGAAAAATTCGTAAAAACCTTATTGTCCAACAAAAAGAGACTCGTTCAGTGTTGTGCCGACCCATACTGAAGTCAGAGACAAAAGAAAAACTCAGTGACACTGATCCTGTCTTTATGTATAATGTCGACAGTTTGTTCACCATGGATTTTTGAATTAATTTTGATTTTTTAAAAAATACTGCATTTAAAGTTATTTATTTTGATAACCCATTATTTTGGTGCTCTCTTAAATTTTGGGCCCTAGGTGTGTGCCTCAGTCACCTCACCCTAGCCCCAGCCCAGGATATGCTAAATCAATATAGCTTCACGGTTAAGGGTTTGTAGACCTGCCTCTGGCTCTTATTAGCTGTGTGGCCTTGAGAAAGTTACTGAGCCTCTCTGATCTTCAGAGATGAAATCATCAAAGTCATCATTGTCACTGATGCTGTTGGAACCCCTTACTGTGTGTGCCAGGCATCGTATTACACTGTCTGCTCCTCCCAACAATGAAATGAGGTTTGTAATAGGATTATTACTCCCATTTTACAGATGGAAAAACTGAGGCAGAGGGATTCAATGAGCAGCCTAAGGTCACACAGCTATTAAGTGGTAGAGTGTGCAACCCCCAGCCTTGCACCTTGGACAAGGTAGAGGAGGACTGGCCTTTGGCAAATCAGTCTGGATCGAAGACAAATGTTGGGAAAAGCAGAGAAGACCAAGCAGCAGGCGGGATCACAAGGTCCCACCTCCTTCCACAACGGGGGAGAGGGGTGCAGAAGGGAGCTGGAAAGACAGATTGCTTGCTTGCTCCCCGCTCCCGGCTCCCCTTAGGTACAATGTGGTCTGAAAGTGTGACTATAAAAAGCGTCACTCTCTGAAAACTGGGGCAGCCTGAGCGCTTTCCCTGCCAGAGGACTTTTTTTGCAAACTCTTCTGTTCTCTCCAGGAAACTCTTGGGATGTTGCTGGGCATCAAAACGGAAAGAAAGCCATCTCCTTACATAATTAATCCAAAATACTCTGGAGAAACTGCTGTGATCCAGGAAATAAAGGGGAATTTTATCCACAGTATGAGGTGGGGCCCAGAGGTCACCATTTCTAGACAAGTGTGTGCCGTCACAGAAATCAGAATGCGGTCATTCATTCATTCAACAAATGTTCCCTGTGCCGCTACTTTGTGTGAGCTCCGTGCTGACCCTGAAGGGACCTATAGTCCCTGAAGAGCTCGGGATAGCTATCTGATCTCAGCCATTAAGGGGAGAGAGTGTCCCAACAGGCCACCTCAAATCTGAGGCTGTATCATTTTCTCCCCCAAATCTGATACAAATATGAACACTCTAGAGAATCCCTCAGGTGGAAGAAAAAGCCAGAAAAAAAAAATGAACATTTGCAGTACAAGTACCAAGGGCTATAACAGACTAGTGAATAACACACTATGATGGGAATGTAAGTGGGGGAGGCGAAACCCAACCAAGAATGTAGGAACTTGAGGAAAGAAGAGCAAAGGGAAGATGGTCATTTACTGAGGATCATTTATGGTAACTGGAAGAAGCAAATCCGGGTAGGGTCTTAAAAGATGAATAGGAGTATTCCAGGAAGGCTGAATGGCATGTGCAAAGGCCATTGGGCATGGCCGTATTCAGTCTTGCCTCTGGGCTTTTTCACATGCTGTATCCCCTGTATCCCTGCCTAGAGCTGCCTTCCCCTGTTCTCCACCTCTATTGGACGTCCCCGCACCCCATGACCACCTTCAGCAACTTCAGTCTTTTCCAAATCTCCCCCAGGAGGTCTCAATCACATGACTCTCTGCACATCCTGTTTCCCAAAAGATTGTACATTCCGGAAGTAGGCATCCTGGGCCTCGAAATATACTAATGTTATACTGATAAGGAAGGGGGTGTGGTAGAAATAATAATAACCATTAATTGAGGATTTGCTGTGTGCCAGGAACTGGTCACCCATACACCTCACCTCACATAACCCTCACAACAACCCTACAGGGTGAGTCCTGTTATTAATTATCCCCATTTTGCAGAGAAGGGCAGTGAGGTTTTAAAGAGCTGAAGGTATTTGCTCAAGGTCACTGAGCTGGCAAGTGGGGTTCTGGGACTTGAACCCAGACCTGTCTGATTCCAAAGCCCTCCTCCTTCTAGGACAGAAGCCAGACTCTATCCACACCTCTAAGACCCCTTAAAATAGCCAACTCTGTCCCAAGCCCCATGCACGAGGGCAGTAACTATTCCACACACTTCTCTGGTTGTCTTCAGACCTCCTTGGGTCAGGAAATGCCTGCAGAAGGACTTGTCTGGTTGTAAATCAAACAGTTTCCTTTCTTGACATCTGGCCTAGAGACTAATTCCAGGGACCATATGTGGGAAGGGCTGACTTGTCCACCGAGCTTAAACCTGTTTTCTCTCCTCGTGGGATGGAGCAAAGGTTTTGGAGAGCTGACCAACAGCCAAACTTCTCATTTCATTGAAGAACCAGGCCCAGGCAGATGGCTGTCCCAGACCCACAATAAATCTATGTCAGGAGCCGTGATCTTCCATAGGATTCGCTCACGATCTGGACTTTGACAAGGTCTCTGGGATGTGCTCTGCTGCCTCTTGTTCAGCCCTTTGCACATGCTGTTCCCTCTCGCTAGGACACCATTCTACCCGTTCCTCACCTGGTCAGCATCTATTGTCCTTCACAGCTCAGCTTAGGGTACTCCCTCTTCCAAGAAGCCTCCCCTGATTCTTCATGCCCCCCGGCAGGGGGTGGTCACCTCGGGCTCCCACTTTGCCGTATGACCCCCAAGCATCATTAACAATCTGAGCTGTAACTCAATTTACCCGTCAGTCTCCCCACTGGACTCTGAGACCAGGGGCAGCAGGTATGTGTCCTGTTCACCCTTGAATCTCAGCATCTGGCACTCAGCAGGCACTCGACGTGCCCACCGTGTGAAATGAGGGAATCACTGAGGTTTGAACCCCAGTCATACAACTCCCAGCATCCCTCTCCCTAGGCTTGTTTCCAAGGCAACAGGGAAAAGAATTCTGATATGGGAACAACAAAAAAAAAAACAGAAATAACTTGATCTGACAAGTCAATCCCAGATTATTTATAAACCAAGCCCAAGACAATTTCCTTGTGTTCATTTATCACACTCTTATTCAAATAGTCATTTTAATGACCTAAGATGCCCTTAATTAACCTTGGAAGGGGAGGGGGGAAAGAAAAACCATCTGGAAAGGAAATCTTTCTAGAAACAGCCAGGAACTCATCTCTCTGCTTTATCAGGCCCCACCCTGAGCTCAAGTGGAAAGTAGCATTTTCCACACTGGGGAGAGCCCGCTGTGTGGCCCCGCCTTGCGTGGCAAGGCCAGTCTGTAATTACAGCCCCTCTTTGAAGAGCTAGGCGTCTAATAAAGCTGCAGGCCCTGGCCTCCTCAAAAATGGAAGCAGGCTGGGCTGAGGGCCCCGCCTGATTCATGCTGCTGGCTGCCCAGTGGCTCTGGGGCAGTGGTGTCCGGAACGCTGCCACACGCTCCTCGGGCTTTCTGGGAAGGAGAAGGGGACCCTACTGGGGTCTTTGTCTGGTCGCCTTGCTTGGGGTTGGACAACACGTCTCTTTCCACCAGAGCAGCTGAAATTGCACATTTTTGGATCAGTTAGTGAAAGAGAGCAAGATGTTCTTGGGGAACAAGAATTAGAACTGGGACAAGGGATTCATGATGTCCCCTAGGAAATTTATCCCTGAGCAGTGAGCCTGCTATCCTGGGCTAAGTGCCCCCTAAGCAACACCCTAAGATTTGAAGCCTCTCCCCGAGGATAATAAAAGGCTAGAGGAATGAGAAGGCTTCCTTTCCCTGCCCCCTCCCTCCTCCCTTCTGACTTCAACAAGCACTTGAATGAGGACCTACTATGTGCCAAGCGCTGTGCCAGGTGCTGGGGGCCCCATCCCTGGCCCCCAGAGTGGTTTTATTTGGGCTTTGCAGTAAGGATGATAATGAACTGGAGTAGCTCTTAGTCGCCGAGGGCCTACTGTGCGCTCCATCACCTCCCTGACCTGCATAAGCCAGAATGGTTGTAATCCCTGCTGTACAGATGAGGACACCGAGACACCGAATGAGGAAGACCCTAGCCCGAGTCACATGGCTGCCGCGTGCAGAGCATGGCTTAAGCCCAGGTCGGGCTGAGCTCAAAGCCGGGGCTCCTGAACACCGGCTACCCTGCCTCTGTGAGCACCCCGGCTCATGGCAGAACAGGGCTGGATTTGGGGTGCAGAAGAGGTGGCGGCAGGATAAAGGGCCTTAGCCCTGCTCCTCCTTCTTCCTCTCTGCTTCACTTCCTCAGACTCGGGCGGCCGTGAATCCCAAGTGAAGCCTGACTGTGATGGGCACAAGGTTTCCTGAGATGGCCTCAGCCGCCTCGGCAGCTCCAAGGACCCCCAGGTCTGGGCGGCCTTGGAAAGCCCTCTGTATCCCACCTGCCCCGGCTGAACGGAGAGGAGAGGGTGGGCCCTGGGCCCACTGACCCAGGCTTGAGGCCACCAGGCTCTGCCCCCAATTACTGGGGGTCCCCGGGCAGCGCTCCCCTCCTCTCTGGGAGGCCGGGGAGCCCAACTCAAAACCCCAGCCGCCTCCTCTCAAAGGCCACCTGTCCCAGGCAGACTCAAACACCGTGTGGTCTGGGGCACTCACGTGGCCTCCTTTTGCCTGTGGTGCCTCATCTCACAAATGGAAATCGTGACACCCGCCTCCCAGGTAAGGGTGCACAAAGCAGGCCCCTGGCAAAGGTAGGTGGGATGGCGTCAGGTTCCCACGGGGCGGTCTGCGGCTGGAGTGCTCACGTTTGGAGAACAAACTTTTGAAGAAAAACGTCCTCCCACATGCCAAATCAACATCTATTCAAACACTGCTAGGACGCGGTTAATATTTCCTAAGCACCAACGACGGGCCAGGTCCTACGCCATCTCATGTCATCCCCACACACACATGGTTAAGGGCAGGCCTCCCATGACTGACTCCTCACGGTGTGATCCTGGGCAAGTGGCTTGCCTTCTCTGAGCCCCTCCTTCCTTGTCTTTAAAATGGGATAAAAACGGTCCCCTCCTTCCCAGGTGGTGCTGAAGTTCATGTGATGTGTGTTCTATCTCGTGAGAGCAGAACAACTATTGCCATTATACAGATGAGGACACTGAGGCAGTGAGCGCAGAGGCTGAAGGCTGCACAGTCACTTAGTGGTGAAGTCTGGCTTGGAGGCCTGTGCTCTCAGAGCTGTGGCTCGGTGGGCAAGGGGACAGTGGGCGCTGGGGAGCTGGCGCCTCTGGCCTCCCAGGCCCACCCCTATCATTCCCATTGCCCAGCTAGCCAGCCCTCGGCCACCCTCCTCTCATCTCAGAGCTGCTGTGACTAATGGTCCCCACTCGGTCCCTGCTTGCTGAGGCCTCCACACAGGCACGGCTTTCTCCCGACCCGGCTAGAGGTCTATTATCTTGTGCCTTGTTTCTCGGCTTGTAGACAGCCCCTCCTCTGCACTGCCCACACTGTTCCAGGAGCCACGCTGTGCTGGGCAGGAGGGCAGGAAGCAGGGCGGCCAGGCAGCCTTGGCATTTTGACAAAAGTGTGTCGCCCCGTAGGCCCCCACAGTACCCACCTGGTAGGCACAAGGCATATTCTGGCAGCCTCAGAGTTCCTGGACCTTGGCCAGCCTGGACTCACAGCTGTCTGGAACTCTCCCATCGCCAGGACGATGAAGGTGAGGCCCCCAGCTCCCTCCACCCAGCTGCCTCCTGCCGGGAAAGGTACCGCCCAGCAGCCCCAAACTGACTGTAGCCCGCATACCATGATGCTTCTCACTTCTGAATCTGCTCCTCAGAGACTCTCCCTCCCAACCACCCAACACAAAGGAGCTGCCAGACCCTCTCTACCTTAGCACCCTTTCCTTCACACATTCTGTTATACTACCTGGTATTTTCCTGATCGTTTCTTTAATGTGATCTCTCTAACCAAGGCTCGTGAGAGCAGAAACCTTGGATGCCTTAATATCTGCTATTGTCCCTGTGCCTAGCACACTGGAGGCTCTCAGTGTTTGCTGAATGAATGGGTGAATGAATGAATGAAGTGAAGAAGAGACAGAAGGGGCGAGGAGGGGAGGAGAAGTGGCGGGGGGTGCATATAAGAGGATGGGGAGGGTAGGGGAGAAACACTATAACATTTGTACTGCAGTCCCATCCTCTCCTCCCCTCTCCTCCTTGGTCAATTCCTACCCACCCTTAAAGACTTCACACTCATGCCCCCACCTCCAGGAAGCCTTCCCTGCTACCCTTCCCACTCAGCTCAGTGCCTCCTCTGGGCTCCCCAACCCCTGAGCTTCCCCATCACAGTGTTCTCTTAACCATAAATAGAAGGGCTAATTTCCACACCCCTCTGCCCACTGGCTGCAGATACTGGAAGGTCAGCACTGTTTCAATTCCCTTCTGTATCTCCAGGGCCCATCCTGAGGCCTGGTGCACAGTTAATGTTTATCAAAACTTAACCACATGCCAGGCCCAGGCCGAGCACTTTGAATCAGATAATTCACAGACTCTTCAGCATCACCCTGTAAGGAGGGGGACCATCTTATACCCATTTTACAGACAAGAGAAGTAAGGCTGAGAGAAGGCAAGCTACTTGGCCAAGGTCACACAGCAAGGACCCTGGGCGACCATTATACCACACTGTCCTCCAGCACCGACTATGTGCAACACTTTAGGCACTTTACATAAATCTCATTCAGTTCTCATCAGCCCTTAAAGGTGACATCAAATCTCAGATGAAGGAACCAAGGCCAGGGACATATAGGGTCCTCATAACCAGCTCAAACTCATTCAAGACAATCGGGCACCAGGAAACTAATCAAAGAATTGGCACAGAAAAATACAGCCATGAACAGCATTCTTCTTTCCTGGCCAAGCCTTGAAAATGCTGGCTACTAACTTCCCACCCTCTCTTGCAGCAACAGCATGGGGATGGGACCAAATCCTGGCCAATGAGATTTTGGGGGGAAGTCTGCTGGGTACACTCAGGGAGAAGTCTTCCTCCCAATACACCCCCTCTTCCTTAGCTGGATATTGTCAAGTCTCCCAGGAATGGCTGGAACTGTGGCAGTCATTTTGGGACCACGAGGGGAAAAGATGCTGAAGAGAGCATAGAAAAATGGAAAGAATCTGGGTTGATCCACTAATCCAGGATGTGGCAAACTGTTTTAAAGGGCCAGATAGTAAATATTTTAGGTATTGCCAGCCACGTGTGTTCTCTGTCACATATTTTTTGGTTTGGGGGATTTTTTAAAAATAATCTTTGAAAGATGTAAAACTCATTCTTAGCTCACAGGCCACAGTGTGATGAACACTGCACTACATCCCCTCTACCATCAGGTGAATTATGTGAAGTAATACGCATCCTTATGGTTTGACCCGTCTTTATTGGGGGGGCGTTCTTTTGCTCCTTTCAGCATCTTCACTGATACAATAACAGCGGTGTACCAAGTGCTGGTGAGGATGCAGGGCAACGGAAACTCTCAGGGGATGAGACGCAAATGGTGCAGCCACACTGGAAAACAGTTTAACATGCACCTGCCACATGATCCAGCCACTCCACTCCTAGGTGTTTACCCAAGAGAAATGAAATCACGTGTCCACGCAGAGACTTGACCAAGAATGTTCAGAGCAGCTTTACTCACGTGAGCCAAAAAGTGGAATCAACCCAACTGTCTGTCAACAGACGAATGGATGCACACACTGGTACATCCATGCAGTGGAACAGTCCTGAGTGATAAAAAGGAATGAGCCGCTGATACGCACTACGCCACGGATGAATCTCAGATAATTATGCAGAGTGAAAGGAACCAGATGAAGAGGAGCGTGCGGTGTCCGATTCCATTTACATAAAAGTCTAGAAAATGCCAACTAATCTATAATGATAGAGAGATCAGCGGTTGCATGAGGGCAGGGAGGGAAGGAGGGATCACACAGGGGCACGAGGAAATTCTTAGGGGTGAAGGACGTGTTCATTATTTTCATCGTAATGGTGGTTCCTCGGGAATACACATATGTCAAAACTCATCAAATTACACACTTTAAATATGTATGTTGTATTGTACGTCAATTATATCTCAACAAAGCTGTCACACATACAAAATAACAGTGGTGGCTCTTACAGTAAGTGGAGCCTTGAGGGTAAGGGACAGGGGGTGGGTGAGTCTTGGCCGAATGGGACCAGCAGAAAAGAGGGGAAGAGGGAAGGTGGGAGCCTGAGAAGCCAGAGGCCCCACCAGACCTCATGCGTCTTGGGTGAAGGTGATGTTCAGCTCTGCCTGCTCTATAATACAGCCGAGGACGAGAAACCAGGTCTCTGACATGTTCCTAACTTGGCAAACAAGGCCCCAGAGGCAGCTCTTGGGGACAGCTCGGGGACAAGTGGCCTTAATTCATCCAGCCTCAAGGACCCTGTGGGCTGTGCTGAGCACCCACGGCTCTTCTGGGACTTCCCAGGTGCCAGAGCTGGTGTCTGGGGTGCCAGGTCTCTTCCCATCTAATGAGACCAGGGCACACACCAGACGGAATTCCCTAGAAGCCCTAGACTTTGTTTTTTCACTCATCCCAGAAAGAACAGGAAGAATTCCCATCTCGGCTCTCCAGCCACCATCTGCAGCAGGCCGGGAACAGGTCTGGCGCTGCAGCTTCAGAGCCTCCTCCCGCATCGGACTGGATCCCAGGGACAGGCTAGTTGCCAGCAGGCCGGCAGAAACCCGGCCTTCCTCCCTCAGGCCCTGCATCCTCCGAGGGCAGGGGGGGAAGAGGGCGGGGTTTCAGGCCAGATCCCAGTGCCTCTCCATTCTTACCAGACAAGTTATTTCAGATTTGAATAATAAATATGCTAACTACCTTCTCTTCCCCTGCCAAGTGTTCTCATTTCAAAATGGACTTAATGAGATCCCTTGGCAGAAGGACTTCTGGAAGCAATGAAAATGCTGTGCAGCCTCGAGATGCCAGCAGCAAGTGGCACTTACTGGAGACCCAGTGAACAGAAACAGGCCAGGATGGGGTGGCCATCACTCACGCACCTCCCGTAGGCTGAGCACGGCGTTCGGTGCAGGGCAGGTGCCACCGTATCTTTTAGGTCACTGATGCGCTGCCAACAGCCCAATGTGGTCTTGTCTCCACTTGAAAGATGAGAAACCTGAGCCTTAGACCTGGTTCCCAGGTTGTACAGCATCAAAACCTGGCCTGTCTGCCAAAGAGCTGTGTGACTTTGGGCAAGCTGCTGCACCTCTCTGAGCCTCTGTTTCCTCGTCCATCTGTAAATGGGGATAATAATAGTGACCTCTGTGGAGGGATCACTTAGCACGTAGGAAGTGCTCAGTAAACGTTCGTGCTCAGCAACCTGCTGGGGGACGAATGGCTGGATTGGAACCGAGGAGCCTGCCTCCGAAGCACAATCAGTTCTCTCTTTCCACCAATGGGTAAGTCCCTCTCCCTTCACTGAAACAAATCAAAGCAATCAGAGGAGAGTGAGCCCACCCTCTCTGGCCCCCGCATCTGGGAGCCCGCCTTGCCTCCCTCCAGCTACCAGGCCAGCCCCTCCTCTTACCCCGCTCACCAACTCCAGGGCATCACCCCTGCAGCTGACCACCTCTCTGTCCCCTGCAGCACCCGAGTCTCCCCCTCCGCTGGACCAGGCCCATCAGGAAAGCCTCGACATCACTCATCTTCAAAAGCCAAAGTGAAACCTCCTTCAATCCCACCTCCCTCACTGCTTGGAAATCTAATGGTGCCTCAAATGTGCCTCAAAGACACCAGGAGGAAACTCTTGATGCCTGGCCCCAAATCTGCTTTCTCCACACAAGTTCCTCCACTCACCTCGCTGTCCTGGCCTGAAAACTGGAAACCTTCCACGGTCCCTTTCCTCCCCTCCCCAAACTACAGCCAGAACCAGATCATTTCTCCATCCCCATCCCCACCCTGACCCTGACATCCCTCCTCAGCACCAGGTCCCAGCCCCCTTCTCCAACCTGTCCCATCAGCCGCCACCAAAAGCACGCCCTCAGCTCTGCACTAAGGCCAGAGCAAACTCCAAACGCTCTGCCCTGGCCCTCCAGGCCCCCACCTGCCTCCCCCCACCCCCCTGCTCAATACCAGGCTGGCCATATTGACCCCACTATTGGCCTCAACCCCTCCAAGCTGGTTCTGGCCTCAGGGCCTTTGCATGTGCTGTTCCCACCGCCTGAAACACTCTTCCCCCAGAAGTGGTGGGCTCCTTCTTTCAGATCTCTGCTCAAAAGCCACATCCCTTTAGGGGCCTTTACAGCCACACCTCCTCCCAGCCTCTATCTGCCACATCATCCTGTTCTATTGTCTTCATACATTTATCAGTATTTACTTTTCGTATATATTATCTGTCTCTCCCACTGGAACATACACTCTGCTGGGGCAGGGATGCTCACTGCCTAGACCAGTGTCTGACACAGAGAAGGGGTTCAATAAATAGTTGTTGAGAGAATAAACAAATGAATAAATGAACGAACAAATAAACATTGAATGGACACACATATACACCATCCAAAACTCTATGGGGCTCAGTGTGCTCATCTCTGAAGTGGAGGTGGTAGTTCCAGCACCCGCACGATGGTGATGAAGATAAGCCCCAAAGGACGGGGCCCAGGAGAGGCTCAAAAAAATACTTGCTGGTTAAAGCACTTCAGCCAGCGGACACCCAGCAGCAAGACTCTCCTCTCAAAGCCTCACTGCGTTAAATACACTTAAAAGCCAAAATTCTGTAACTGAGATACAGTGGTTGAAGGTCTAGTGGAGACCATATGTAAGAACACTATTCGCTGTGTTATTCGGTAGCCATGGCAACTGAAATCTTCAAGTACAGTTCCATCTCGCTTTAACTTTTTATGCAGAAATTTCCAAAAGGAAATGTTCAGATTCCTTTCTCTGGTGACATTCTACAGAATAGACATCCTCGTTTGGCTCCCAGAGGAAAAAAATGCAAAATGTCAGATTCCTACGAGATAAACTGGTTTGCAAAGAAAGATGTTTCATTGCTTTAAAAAATGCGAGTCTATTTCTGAGAAAAGGAACCAGATCATCATCATCATAAATACTATTATAAGCAAATAAAAGTTTTGCTTGGAATGGAATGGACCAGAAGTTCACTAGCTCACTTGGTCATTCAACAAACATTCATTGCATGCCTGCTGTGTGCCAGGCCCTGTGCTGGACTGTGGGGACACAGCAGGGGATGAGACAGATGAAGATCCCTGCCCTCATGGAGGCTGTGTTCCAACAGGATAGACATCCAATGAAAGAGCATTCCTGGCAAGGAATTCCTAGCAAGGAAGAGCAGGGAGCAACATGGTATATGTGGAAGGACTGACCTATGGGATCATGTAGATCCGTCATTCATTAGCTGTGTGACCCTGGGCAAGTCACTGCACCTCTCTGAGCCCGTGATAAAACTGTGATAACAATATTGTTTGATGATGTGCCATGTGAACCCAAGGAGAAGACAGAAAAAGTGCTTTGCGTGGTGTCAGACCCCTCATAAGGAGCCACCTACACCCCCAGATTCTCAGAGCTGGAGTGAAACTCGGCAGGTGATGTGGCATCTGAACATCAGGCTGGGACCCAGACCACATTTGTGATGGAGGCAGGCCACCCTGCTCTCAGCTCCAGCTCCTGTATGTCCTCATGCTGTTCTTCATACCTGAACACCTCCCCTTCCCCCTCACTCCCACTCCTGCCAGCCCCAGCCCACCTGGAAAACCCTATTCAACCTTCAAATGACCTGGCAAGTCCATGGCTAGGCATTTCCCCTGCAGACAGATGCAACACACAAGGGCACCAAGACGTTTGCACAAGGATGTTCGCTGCAGTGTTGTTTACGGTGCACAAAACTGGAAATGACCTACATATCCATCGGGAGGGGACTGGTTCAATAAATACAATGAGAGAAAAAATATAAAGCCATCAGAATGAATGAGATAGACCTACTGTGCTAAGAGGGAAAGGTCTCATCATTATGAAAAAAAGAAAAATCAGGGCATAGAACACTATGTATAGCAAGGTCTGACTGGTGTTAAAAATATGTGTATATACACAGGAAATACAGACACAGGCACAGAGAGTCTTATGTACGCAGAGAATATTTCTGCAAGGAGATGCATGAAACTGTCACCAATTTCTAGTGGAGTGGGACTGCAGGTTGGCGGTAGCAGGGAGACACATTTTTCTGTAGAACGCTATGCTATTTTGCACTATTGGAAATGTTCACTGTGTCTTCGTATTACTTTCTCAAATAAAAGAAAAATAAACTATTTTGAATGTTTGGACATCCATCACCTGTGTTAAATTTCCTCCCCCTAAAAATGGGCCTAACCTTCCCACCAATGTGTGGAGACATCACAGGTACAGCACCATTACCCATGTATCCATTTATGTGGGTGTCACCCCTCCCTGGAGGCACGGAATGTGGGGTCCACACCTGTGCACCCACTGAGAGCCTGGCCTCTCGCGCTCAACCAGTACGTGCTGGAGGAACAAACGGCATCGTTACACCCATATACCCACTTCCATCTTCTTCAGAGCTCTTCATTTTTACCAAGTTACTACTTAGTAGGCATCGACGTCTCCATGCCAGCCAATCTACACCCAGCATCTCACTGCACCGGGTCCATACCTCTCCAGGCTGCCTGACAGCAGTAGATGCTGTTGGTGTCCCGCCCAGGCCCCTGGTACTGGCTGGGGCCCCCTTCCCCCAGGTTCTGTGGTGCTGGCTGCCAACGCTCACTGCCCGAGCTTCTCCAACAGCTGACCTCAGCTGGTGGAGGAAGAGCCACCCTGTTTCTCCAAGGCAGGGACTGACTTTGTGGTGCTGTCGCCCCTCCAGAACACCTCCAGGGATCAGGCCGACTCTAGTTCTCCGTCACTAAATCGTGGACACATGAATCCCCGTCTCAAGCTCTGTTTCTAGGGAACCTAGCCTGAGCCACTGCCTCTCAGAATCAAGCAGGGCAGACAGTTTTTTAAACACAGTGCTGGGAATCTACTGACATCATAACTCCGGGAGTGGGCAGCCTCAGCACGGGGAGTTTGAAAGAGGAACAGACATGTGGCCAAGATGGGAAAACAGGAGGGGTGGGGTGTGTGTGGATATTTATAAAGCCCATTTCACAGATGAGAAAACTGAGGCTCAACTTTAAAGCCACAGAGGTAGATCTGAACCCTGCTCTCTCAGACCCCAAAGCCTTGACTCTCTGTTCTGTTCCTGCTGCTCAGCTGTGAGGGGGTTAACAGGCCAAAATAAGAACAAGGTGATTTTAGGGGCTGGCTCCAAGTGGAACATTCTCCCAGGCTTCACTTGCCTTGTGCAAAAACTCAGCAGGCCCTAAAATAGAAGTGCTAATGTGGTCAGGAAGTGGGGTCCCTGGGGGGTACTCTTCCTCGGCCAGCCGGCGCTGGGGCCCGGTGTGGCGCCTGGGTCCCACCGAGGGCAGCCCGGCATGAAGGAAATATAGGAAGCAGCTCTTGGGCAGGCCTTCGGGGACTTCCTGTCCACCTGTGCAGATGGGAACAACAGGAAGTCCCGGCCATGGGGCCCGGCGGGCAGGGTGCGGGCCAATTGAGAGGGACAAGGTGCCCCCAGTCGGCCTTCCCCTTTCAGTACATTCTCAGGGATGGACGGACACTCCCACAAAGGTCGGGGCAGCGCGGAAGCATTTGCTAAGCACCTGCTGTATGCCTGACCTGGTATTAGGACCTGAGGAAAGAAATGAACAAGACACAGGCCCTACGCTCCAAAAGTCTCACTTACGTACTCACTCGCTCATTCATCCATGCGTTCAGTTCAACAGACATTTATTGAGCACCTACTGTGTGCCAAGCCCCATTCCAGGAAGTGGGGAAACAAATAAGACATGTCCCTACCCTCAAGAAGTTTCTCTTTTCATTCATTCACTCATTCATTCATTCAACATCGAATGAGCACCTACTGTATACAAGACTCTGTGCTGAGAACTGGAGAGACAGAGATGAACAAGGCAAGGTCCCTGATAATGAGAAGTTTCACTTAGTCATTCTTTTCATTCCCTCTTTCTTTCATTCAGCTCCATAGGCACTGCTGAGCACCTGCTGTGTGCCCGGCTGTGAATACAGATGTGAAATAGACACATCCCCTCCTGGTGGAGAGTTCACTGGAGTCAATCATTCATTCATTCACCGAGGGAATGAATGGGCATCCAGCACTGCGTTACGTGACAAGGATACAAATGTAAGGCCCAGTCACTGCTCCCTGTCTCATCCACCCATTCCTTCTTTCCTTCATTTGGTACAATGAACATTTATTGAGTGCCTACTGCGTGCCAGGGACGCAGAGGTGCACAGGAGAGAACCTCCGCCCTTGAAGAGCCAGCCGTTCTTCCTTCCTCCATCATTTACATGTTCAGTTCACCAAACATATATTGGGCACCTATTGTACATCAGACCCTTGGGAGGCAGATGAGTGAGCCCCAGACTTGGCCACGGAGGAAGAGCAAAGCCGGCACACACAGGAGGCCGAGTGATACCTCGGTTCCTCAGGCAGGACCGCAAGGCCCCACCCCCTGTTTCCTCAAAAGCCTGGGGAGAGGAGGCAGCGGGGAAGTTTGCGATGCCCCTTCCCTTCCCACGAGCTGCAGGGTGGAGAAGGGGTGATGGGGGAGGGAGAGAGAAACTGCTCGAAATAAACACTAAAGGGAAGAATTGGTGAGTGAGGAGATGAATCAGACAGCTAAGTGAGAATTTTCAAGAACTCGAGGAATATTCTAAGTTTAGAGGAGGAAGGGGAAAAAAAACAAACCGGCCCACAACTTCCCACAGTGACATGTTCAACACCAAACAAATGGCAGCCCTGTCGATCTCCCTGGGTTCCTCCGTCTGCTCAGGTTGAAAGGTTGACGGGAAAACATCAGGCTCCGAATCCCCTGCCCCCTGGGGCTGTGGGGAGGCTTAGGTAGGTTCATCCATGGGAAGCCCTTGGCACAGTGCCTGGCACATAGTAAGTGCTCAATAAACATTACCTAGTAATTTTACTTTCATTTCTGGCTGTGGCAGCTTAGAAACATGGCTGCACATTCCTTGACTTTCCTTCCGTTGAGAGGTGGGGATCCATGTCCTCTCCTCCTGAATCTTGGGGGGCTTGTGACTGCTTTGCTCAACAGAGAGCAGCAGAAGTGACGCTATGTGAATTCTGAGGCTGCGTCCATCATAAAGGGTGATGGAGGTCTGCCCTCTTGGCCACAACACTTGCTCTGGGAGCCCTGAGCCTCCATGTTGCGAGGAAGCCCAAGCTATGGCAGGTGCCTGGACAACAGTCCCAGAAAGTCCGGCCTCCAAGTCATCACAGGCACCAGATAGGTGGGTGAAGAGGCCTCTGGATGATTCCAGCCCCCAGCTGTTTGGGGATCCCAGCTGACACCCCAAATATCACAGAGCTGCTATCCCCACGGAGCCTTACCCGATTTCCTGACCCATCGAATGTTGTGAGCAGAGTAAATAGTGGTTGGCTTACACCCCGATGTTTTGAAGTGGTTCCATGTAAAAACTGCTACCTGTCTCTCCGAGTTCCTGCCCTTTATGATGTGCACAATCGGGGAGGCTCCACCAACCCGGAAAAGCATGGAACAACTTTATAAACTGTAAACTTCTGTGCACACAGGAGCCCCTGGCATCATCGCTCAGGACACAGGAGTGCTCTGCCATCTTCTGGATCCCACCTAACTTTGCAACCCCGTAGCCAAGGCCGCCCCCTCCCCGCACCGTGTTTAGCCTGGGAGACTCCACAGGATACTGCTGCTGACCTGAACTCACATGGCAGGTTGCTGCTTTGTTCCCAAGCTGGGACTTAGGGTCATCCCTCTGGGAGGAACGGCTGGAGGACAAAGGCTGCTTTCACTGGGCCCCAGGCTGCTCTCGGCAAACATGGGTGGCTGGGGGCAGAGCGGGGAGCAGGCAGCCCCCGGCACGCCCCTCCTGGGAAGGTGGCCAACAGGCCAGCGAGGGCCCAGGCAAGCTGGGGCAGCACTGGGGTCTGGCAGGGGCCTTCGCTCCCCCTCTGAGTCTTTTCCAATTACACCTAAAACAAGGACAGGGCAGAGTACAGAGAGGCAATGAGGAAATATTGGGTACATTCAATAGAATGTGAGAGGTTAAAAAAAAAAAAAAGGCCTCCCTAGGATTCAAGTCAAATTATAAACATATACTAGCATAGTGCAGGCTCCAAGGCAAGACAGCATGGGATCAAATCCCAGCTCCTCTGCCAGCCAGCTGTGTGATCTTCTGCAGGTGACATAACCTCTCTGAGCCTCGGTTTCATCATCTGTAAAATGGTGATGATATTAGTGTTTCTCTCCCAGGACTGTTGTAAGGGATAAAACGAAGTAATATGAAGTGCTTTGCCTAGTGCCTGGCTGCTATAGACTGAATTGTGTTTCCCCAAAATTTATAGGTTGAAGCCCTAATCCCAGTACCTCAGAATGAGACTGGGCTTGGAAATGGGGCCTTTAGAGAGGTAATTAAGTAAAAATGAGACTGGTGTCCTTATAGGGAGGAAATTTGGACACACAGACACCTGGGGTGCACAGAGGCAAGGCCATGTGAGGACAAACCAGGAGGCAGCCCTCTGCAGCCAAGAAGAGAGGCCTCAGGAGAAACCAAACCTGCCGACACCTTGATCTCGGACACCTAGCTAGCCTCCAGAACTGTGGGAAAATAAATTTCTGTTGTTTAAGCCACCCAGACTGTGGTATTTTGATAGGGTAGCCCTAGCAAATACATACACTGACACAATGGAAGAGGTACATGAAGATCTCCTATTACTATATTATCGTATTTATATTGTAACTGTGAAATAATATGATGTTAACATGAATGTGCTTATATTTTATTAATACAAGTAGGCTTAATGCAAAATATTAATATGACATTAAACAGAATACGTCTGCAAACAGCTGTCCCTTCCTACCTCAGAATTTCTACATAAAGCACCATGTTTTCTTTGATGAGAACCTACTGTATAGCACAGGCAACTCCACTCAGTGCTCTGTGGTGACTTAAATGGGAAGGCAATCCCAAAACAAGGAAGTATACGTACACATACAGATGATTCACTTTGCTGTACAGCAGAAACTAACACAGCGTTGTAAAGCAACTATACTCCAATAAAAATTAAAAAACAAAACAAAACAAAAAAACCCAAACCCCACCAGGTTTTCTTAAAAAGAAAGCAAAGAGTTTTCAGCCTTCTCATCCGTGCACTATTCCACCCTTGAGGAAATACTTACATTGTGTTTTTCTGGCTCCAAACAAAGACACCTCAAACCTCCCACCGCTTCCAGAACTTCCAGGCCTCCACACATGCTGGTCCCGCCACCTAAATGCCCTGCCCCCACGCCGCCCCCCGCACCCCCATCCTACTCAGGCTTTAAGAGCCAGCTCGGGGCCCAGCCCAGAAAAGGCACTCAATACACGCGCACAGCACAGCAAGCCAACTTTGAGACGAGCCGATGACTGCATGCCACAGGTGAAGACGCTGGGCCGGGAAAGGGGCAGTGACCAGCACAAGCAAGGTCTCACGGCCAGGACCACAGCCCAGCAGCCCAGCGTCCTGGCTCCCCACTCGGTGACGCTGTCCCGCTAGCCCAGGCTGCCTCCCCCCTCACCCGTTCTGCCTCGAGGATGGAAACCATGTGTTCATTCGGTTCGAAACTCCCAAAGCCATGTGCCTTTTCAGCTCTGGAAAATCCGTTTGCCCACCAGGGACAAGAGTGGGTGGCAGAGCGGGCACCGGTCTGCATCAAGCTTTTCATCCCTCCATTGCTGATGGACTGAGGCCAGATTTGCTACCAAAAAAATAGACGCAGATTCTCTGCAAGGACCAACATCGTGGGATTTAGCAAAATTTGGCAAAATCTGCTCCATCGTTTACACTCCATACTATACCCCACCCTCTTCATATTGGACTTTCCAGCTGAAATAACTGGAGGTCTGGGGCTGGCCTTGGCCTGGCTTATCCCACCGAGGCTGATCTTGGTGGCAACGCCATTTCTGTGACTCCCTAGCCTTCACTGGCCTTAGGATTCAGGCGGCAGGAGACCTGAGGGGCAGAGAGAGACCATGGGCTCCAACAGGGAAAAACCCTGCCCTAGAAACCCAGTTCTGAGGCCTCCCCTCTATGCGACTTTGGACAAGTTAGGTTTCCTTGGTGTCCCCATCTGTAAAATGGAGATAATCAGAGCGCCTGCCTCTCTGGAGAGGGTTACACACGCTCAGGTGTGGAAATGGGGTAGCCCTGCACTTGCTTTAAAAAGGCAGCCGCTCGAGTGATTTGTTACAACAGGAGTGCCCTCTAGCGTCTCCATCTGGAAATCATTCTTCCAGTGAGCCCCCCAGCCCACTTCTTGTATCAAGTCAGTTTGGATAATTCCCTTGGGAAGGAATTAAAAAGATAACAGCCCCCATTTACTTAGTGCCTATTATGTGCCAGGTGCTCCCCACACTGGTCTCCACAATGAGATGCTGACATAATCCCCATTTGAGAAAGGGGGATTACTCATCCCCAGGTGAAAAAACTGAGGCTCAGAGACAGGAAGCCATCTGCTCAAGGTCACACTGCAGGGAAGCCTGAATTCGAACCCAGGTCTGTCTGACCCCAAAGCTCCATTCTTTACTGGATCCCTAGAATTGGGAGACTGTGCACAGTCAAAAACCTCAAGGAGAATCCAGCCCAATACTTCACTATACCAACAGAGAAATTGGGGTCCAGAGAGGGCAGGCAATCGCCTCAGGGTCACACAACAAGTACACCCCAGACTCCTGGCTCCCGGAAGTGTTTTGCCCTCATTCCCACCCCTCCAGAGCTTCTACCTTGCATTTATCATTCCTCTTGGCAGTCATAGGACTGGCATGTCCCTTCTAATGGCTCTAATCCCTGGAATGTCTGAAACCCAGCAATGGCTCCTTTGGGACAGCAAGGGCTGCCAGCCTGAGAGACCTCCGTCTGAGAGTAGGGAATGCTGTTCACTTCAGCCCATCAGCGTGAAATATCTCAGGGGCTAAAGAACCTCCTGGCATGGGCTTGGCATCTTCCTTCTCCTCGGAGGTGCTTTCAAATCTCCACCAAAGCATCTCAACAACCTTCAGACGTGGGCAGGTCAGGAGTTACCTCCGTTATACGGACAGGATTAACTCCGCTATACAGACAGGGGGAGAGAGGCTGGGGAAAGGGTGCGGGATGTCTAACAGACATTCCAGACTCCACAAGTCAAAGCCAAACCTTGATCTGCCCCCAGGACCCTCTCCCTCTGCAGTTGTCCTAATGGACGCCAGCGGCAGCTCCATCCTTCCCTTCGCCAGCCCCCAAATCCTCAGTGTCTGTGTGACTCTCTCACCCACACCCAATCCATCAGCGAATCCCGTGGCTTGACCTTCAGAGCAGATCCAGAATCTGTCCACTTCTCACCACTTCCCTGGTCTGAGGCACCGTCATCTCCCACCTGGACAACTGCAGAGACTCCTCGCTGGTCTCCCTGATTCTGCCTTTGTCTGTTCAAAACCCAAGTCAGACTGTGTCCCTCCCACTCCAAGCGAACACCCTCCACTGCTCCGTCCCCTTCAGAGCACAAGGCAAAGTTTTCCGAGTGGCTACCAGGCCCTACATGACCTTGACAACTCCCATCCCCTTGCTCGCTCTCTGCTGCAGCCACATTGGCCTCCTCCTGGTTCCACAGAACTGCCTATGCACACATGGACCCCAGGGCCTTTGCACTGGCTGCTGCCTCTTCCTGCAACCTCCCTGGGCCTACTCCCTCCCCTCTTCCAAAGTCTCGGTTCCAGTGTTGCCTTCTCGGGGCATGCCCACCCATCCAAGCCCTCCTTCTTTTCCCAGCTGCCCGGACTCCTGACATACTATACAGTGCTCCTGCAAACAAACGCCCATTGTTTACTGCCTGAACGCCCCACTGGAACGTTAGTCCCCGAGGCAGGGACCTCTGCCCGTCTGGTTCACGGATTATCTCGAACACTGAGAGCAGGCCCTGCCACAGGCGTGTAATTGAATTGAACTGGATTGAGGACCCATTAGCTGTCTACACCGGCACCAGCTGCTAACACTTATACGGGACCGACTGTGCCCTGGGCTTGCTGGCATTGCCTCACTGAGTCCTCAAGACCTCCCACGAGGGAGATGTTATTATCGTTCCCACTCTACAGACAGCAAAACTGACTTTCTGAGAGGCTAGGAGATTTGCCTGAAGCTCTCCACTCCATTAGCAAGCTGCTCGGTGGGGACTGGACCAAGACCCCAGTTCTCTGCCCTGCGACTGGGTTTACAAGGCACCCGGGGCTCAAGTCTCATGACACAAGCTGCCTGTGGCCCAAGCCTCAGCCCTGGCTCCAACAGCACAAAAATAGCCAGTTCTCCTATTTCAGCCACAGACGTTGCAAAGCCAGACCGGACCCTTAGCACAGAGCAAGACCGCCAAAGATCTGAGACTCAGGAGCTGGTAGTAAAAATAACAGCAGTAGCAATGGTAATAGTGGACAGGTGTGTGTGGAATGCCAGGCGCCCCGATGAAGCCCACAGCCATCCAACCCTCACTACGCCTTCCACACGCTGTGTCTACTGAGCACCTACTATGCACCGTGCCCGGGGCTGGGTGAAGATGGGCGTCCTTCCTGCCTGAGGGAAGCCGCATGCCATAACCAAGCACATTAGCTTTGGTGCCAGACTTCCCGAGGTCAAACCCCAGCTCTGCCCCTTGCCAGCTGGTCCATATCAGGTGGGCACTCAACCCCCTGGAGCTCCAGGCTTCACATCTGTAAAATAATAATACCCTGCTCTCGGGGCTGTTGGGAGGATTAACCGCAATGCCACACGTGCAAGGGTTTGGAGGGTGAGAGAGGAATGCACGTCCCTGTCTCATGACTGGTATTATTATTCCTGGAGGTGATGACAGGCTGAGTGAGGGACAAAGCTGAGTAACCAGGCAACAAGGAGGCCCTGGGGAGAGAACGGCCAGTCTAACCACATTTAGACATTTGGACATTTTTCCACCAAAAAAAAAAAAAAAAATCTGGCCATGGAGTCGAAGGCAGGGAGATGAAGCTCAGCAGCCACCATGGAAAACAAGGTGGTTCCCCTGTCACTGCACGGAGACGGAGCCATCGGACCACAGACCCTGGGGAGGAGGCGTCTGAAAGGGGCGGAAAGGGACCCACCACCAACAGCACAGGGCTCCGCCCTTGGGCTTGGTCTCCGCGTCACATAGCCTCTTCCTGAAGAAGCTGTCAGAAGTGACACTCTGGCAACCCTCTTGGCTGTGGGTGACATGGAGTCAAGGAAGGTGGCCAGCCAGGAGTCAGAGCTCAGGCTCTCTGGGCTGGCTGGACAGGCAGCCTCTGGGGAGCCAGGGAAAGTCTGGGGGAGGGTGTCTCCCATTCTATCAGAGCCCTCCCGCCACCCCCAAACAAGAACATCTAGATGGTGAGTGCCTCCTCCGAGTCCAGCCCTGTGCCAAGGATACTAATGCCCCTTGTCTTAGCTAATTCTCAGACAATCCACGTACAGATGGGGAAACTGAGGCTCAGCGAGGCAATGTGACTTGCTGTTGGTGGAGCTGGGATTCTAAGCCAGGGCTCTCCCCTCCAGAGCCCAGCTTGGCCCAGTGCAACATCTTTCTATAATCCTCCACTTTGCAAAAGTTGATACAGGTCGAAGGATTTCCTGTAGGCCGGCAAGTCACCTCAACCCGTGGGCCTCAGTTTCCCCATCTGAGAAACAGGAAGATCAGACTCAATGAAGTAGCTGAAATGTCATAAAGGGAGACCTGCACTCAGATACAGGCTCTGACACCTCCTAGCTGGGGAGGCCTTCAGTGAGCAGCTTAACCTCTCTGAGCCTCAGGTTCCCTAACTGCAAAATGGGGATAATAATGAGACCAACACGTAAGGTTCTGGTTTCTCGTGAGGATGAGATAACCATGAAAGGCACGGGCCCCGGACGCTGGGAGCGCTCAGTAGGAATGGTGGTGGTGACGGTGGCTGTTGTTGTTATTATTATTGTTGCAATTGACAACCACAAGCAACCAACTTGCTGCTAGCGCCCCAGCAAGGCCACCAACCTTGGGACAGTCTGGCTGGGTTATCTCAGCAACAAAGGAGATTAAGTAACTCAAAACAGCCATGGCAGGGGTAGCCACCAGCTACAGTTACTAATGATTTAAAGCAGAAACTTAATCTCCCTCCCCCACTTCCCAGCTGATGCTGGGCCGTGACTGGGCTTGATGGTGGGGGCAGCGCCCCTCCCCCCCCAGAACAGAACTGCAGCTATGTGGGGGATGCGGGCCAGCAACAGGAGGCCACCGACACCCCACCGACAAATGACCAACTCTGCAGAAACCTGCTGCAGCCCACGCTTGGCCCCAATTCTAAGAAGCTGACTTAGGAAAGAGCCTGAAAAGTGAAGAGAGATTTAAGGCTGAGAATGACCATCACTAAGCTGTGCGTGTAGTGAGTGCCTGGGAGTAACCCAGGTGTCCAACCGTGGGAGAACGGCTGATAAATCAAGGCTGACGACAAATGTGGGTAGTTAGCAGTCACTAAGCAACACGTTTACAGAGGGTTTCCAGATGTGGACAGATGTTCCCCTTATTAGTGGGCACATAAAGTTGAGACGTGCATATTCTACACTCGTTTGTTCACTGCGATGGATGAAATTGAGAGGAAAAATACGACGTGGACCCCGTGTTGGATCCTGGAACAGAGAAAGGACATGGGTGGATAATCTGGTGAAATCCGAATCAAGCAGGCTTTCTCAGCCTTGGTGCGACTGCTGTTGGGAACGGGTCACTGTTGGTGGTGGTTGTTTGGGGGGTGGGAGACTGCCCTGTGCATTGTACCATCTTTAGTAGCATCCCTGACCTCCACCTGCAAGATGCCACCATCACCCCCCCGCCCCAGCTGCGACAATCAAAGAATGTCACCAGACATTGCCAAGTGTCCCCTGAAGGTCGTCCCTGGATGAGAACCACTGGAATGAAGCCTAGAGTTTAGTTAACAGTACTGCACCAATGTTAATTTCTTACGTTGGCCAATATACTATGGTTGTTACAGTAAGATGCTAGGTGAAGCGTATACAGGGACTCCCCCAACCATCTCTGCCACTTTTCTGTAAATCTAAAAGTATTCCAAAATTTTGAAACATTATGAAGAGGTGACGTGGAGCAGAAAACTGAGAGCAGTGAGTGGCCCAGGAGGATGGAGTGATGGGTGAATGTATATTCTGTGCTACGTGAGTCTACAGCAGGGATGGGGAGGGCTACCCCCCGCCCATCAGGACCCTTACAATAATCGATGCTTAGCTGGTCACTCTCCATCTGACGTGGCTTCCTGGGAAAGAGGAAGAGCTCACGTGGTTGGTTTCCCTGGCAACCAGCCCCCACCCTTACTTAGGTGCAGGCCAAAAGTCATCTCATTAACATAAACTCATGTGTGAATATCTAGACACCTTTATCACTTTGGAAACACCAAGGGTTTTAGGAGCCCTGTGCCAGAGACAGGAACAAAAACCAAATATGTATTTCTTACTATAAATCACAATATCACAGCCTCCCTAACACTGAAGCCCAGCGCCTGTGTGCCCAGCACATCAAGGTCATGAGGCCCCAGTGGGCAGCAGAATCCCCAAATACAAAGGATCATGGGCTGCTTAATTTCTCTCTCATGCTCTTCAATATCTCCCAAGTTTTCTTCCATACCCATAAATTATTTCTGTAATTAAAAAAAAATAAACCAGTTAATGTTCCCTTACGTTTACAGTATGACAATAATCAAAAGTCAGTGATCAAAGGAGAAGGACTCAGCGGGGGTGAGGGGTGTCTCCTGTTTTTCAACTGCTGCAGGGGACTTGGGCTGGGGTGGGGAGCGGCTGAAGGACAATGTTTCCTAAAGTTGTATTTTTAGGAGCTCCGGAAAATTCCCTGGGTGACTCGGCATTTGAAGTATTTGCAAACATTCAGCAGGGGGAAAAATAATATGTCCCAAGTCTTACTTTCTTGGGCATTCTCAGCTGGGTGGCAAATGTTCTGGAAAACTCTGAGACCCACCTGTGATGATTCCCTGCTAAGCCCCTCTGTTCACGGAGCCCTGATGAATGTCACATAACCCACCATCATCTCCTGCCCACCCCTTAGTTTCACAGATGAGGAAACAGAGGCCCAGAGAGGGGAAGCAACTTGCCTGTGGACACACAGCAGATCAATCTCAGAGTCAAAACAAGATTTGAAAAGCACTTTATACCCCACAAAGCACTTCCACTTGGGTTCCCTGTTTTTGGCATTTTGCCAAAAAAAGTTTGGAGTTTTTTTTTTTTTTTTTCCCCTCTGTTATATAGATGAGAGGCTGCAATGGGAGGGTTCCAACTTTCTACTTTTGCTTAGTAAGTTCACTGAAAGAAAAACAAAATCTATTCTTTCCAACTCATAAAAGATGAGACATTTTTACGTGCACACAAAGGCAAGTAGGATGTAATTTCAGAGTAAAGAAAAGTCCGGTAAATCAAAGAAACGTCGATTTCTGGAAAGATCACTAACGCTCCCCTTGTTTTTCCTGTTTTTCCGAGGACGGGAGGGGTGGCCGCCGTGCCCACTGATCCACCCGGGGCAGGACCTCGTCCTCTTCTATGAGTCCCCTCTGCCTCCCAAATCAAACCCCATCCCTTTCCCAACACCCCCTTCCTCCTTGAAACAACCACCATTTCTTAAAGAAAACAGAGCCACTGCTGACCAGACAGAGCCAGGAAGCAAAGCTGGCAGGAGTCGGGAGGAGAAGAAAAAGGAGATACGGGTCCGGACGGCCGCACTCACCCACAGGTACCGCAAGAGCTTCAACAAGCTGGGGCAGTAATAATACTCCATTTCTGGCGCCTGGGGGTTATGCCGCCTGCATTGTGCACGCTTCCAGTCTCCCTCTGGAGGGGGCGGCTCTTCCCGCTCGGCTTGTCACACCAGGAGTCAAGTTCAAGGTGGCATGAATCATTCAGGGGCCGGCTGGTGGCCAGGGGACTGGCAGGATGGCCCTGCCAAGGGCGCGGGGAAGCTGCCGCTCAGGTCCCAGGGCCCCGCCTGGAGCATCTCCAGTGGCTCTTCCAGGGGGGCGGGCCCAGGGGTGGCCCCTCCCTAATCTAGCTGAGTGGTCTGGACCCTGCACCCTCCTGGGGGTGCTCTGGGCCTGGGGGTTTTCCGCTGAGTGGTGGGAAGAGCAAGGATGAAGCCCCAGAACTGAGTGTGTGCGTGTGTGTGAGTGTGTCATGTGAGGACAAGTTCCTCCCCAAAACCACACACCAAGGGGGAGCCCTCCCCACCCCAAATCCTTCCATATAAAGGAAATAAATCAACTCAGGATCCCATCGGTTCACACAGCCCCTCCCAGCTCAGTCAAGTTCCTTCTGACTCAGTTAAGCTTCTGAGCAGCCCTGGAAGGAGGCCCTGGTTGTCCCCATTTTACAGAGGGGGAAAAGGGAGGCCCAGAGAGGGATAGGGACTTGGTCGAGGTCACACAGAAAGGTGGAAACTGAGCCAAGGCTGGAACCCAGGCCTCCCAACCAGTCCTGGGTTCTGTCCACTCCCGAGGGCAGGAGGCCCAGGGTGCGAGCAGGGGGATGCTGAGGAAGGGACAGACCGGCTCCCAGAGTCACCGTCTGCCAGCTGGGGTTGGGGGGGGGGTGGTGGGAACAGGGGGAGCATCCTTTTCAGAAATTAAAAATGCGAATTGTAGCACACCTAAGGCTGACCCAAGGTGACCTTTCTTGGGAACTTCCTTCGAAAGAGTGTGATCTTGGCAAGTCACCCTACCTTCCTGAGCCTCAGTTACCTCTTCTGTAAAATGGGATGGAGTATCCCTGCGTTTCAGGGTTTTCTGCTTCGGATGAGGCAGAATAATACCAAAGCATCTCGTTTAGTCCTCACGGCGCTTCCCTGGGGGAAACATTATCATCTCCACGGGCCACACGAGGAAGCTGGAGCTCGAGAGCAAAGGCAGCTGCCGAGGTGAGCGGCAGGGCAGCTGCAGAGCCCCGGCTCCACACCACCTCCGTCAGGTCAGCCCTCGCCTGAACCGGAACCGGACTGGCGCACGGCGAGCGCCCCGCACGAGAGCCCAGGCGGGGGCTGGCGCAGAGGCACCCCCGGCCCCAGGGACCACGTGCACCGTACACATCAGACCCACAACCCGACCCGGGGCAGAGCGGCTGACAGGAAGCCCCCCCCCCCCCCGAGGACACCAGCAGGGGAGCTGAGCTCAGCGGCGGAGGAAGCCACGGCGTGAACTTCTGAGCTCTTCAGAAGCAGGCCCATGGCCCCTCTGACTCGGCGCCCCACATCTGGCAGGCGAGGGGTCCCCGCCGCTCACTGCCCAACGGACAGCCAGTCGGGGGGCGGCCCCAGCTGATGGCGCAGGTGGAGGTGCAGCCTGGCCCCTGCCCTCTGACTGCTTGGCTGCTGGTCCAGTTGGAAAGTGGGGTCCTGCTCGCTGAGGCGCTAACAGAACAGCAGGAGGTGGCCCTAGCTGAGTCTGCCTGTCCTAGGGAGCAACCGTCCACCACCAGGAACACGGAGGCTGCTGACGGCCAGCTGCTCTGCCTCCCATAGGCCTGACGGGGATGGACCGAGAGAGAAATGGGCTAGAAGAGGCAGAGAGGATGACAGAGATCGGGGGAAGGGGCTCGGTCACTGAGGGGGATGGAGACACACACACACAGGCGGGAAAAGAGATGAACCCGAAGAAAGTCAGAGACCGCGAGGAGACAAAGAGAGCAGGGCAGTGGGGTGCGAGCAGGGAAGGGGGTGGGGTGGAGGCAGAAAGACAGGAGACAGGGCAGGGGTGCGAAGGATAAAAAGAAAAGTGAACAAGTCAGACCTGGCAAGTCCCAGGTGGAGACAGAGCTGAGCCCCCACGAGGCGGGTGGGGGTGGGCAGGCACCAGTGATGGAGACCCCCACCCCCAACCCGCTCAAAGTCCTGCTTTCTCAGCCTGGAGGAGGCCGCAGTCAACAGGTCACACTCCTAGGAGCAGGGGGCCCCCTGCTGCACCTCCACTCCAGGCCCAAAGCGACCCCTACCTAGTCAGGGCTATTGCCTTCTGATCAGCTGGGCTGGTCCCACCCTGCCCTGTAGGACCCTTCTCACCTGGCCAGCGGAACCACCTGCATGCACAATGGTGACCAAGGCACCCCACACACACCCTGGATGCCTCCCCTGGCTCCCCCACCCCCCCCCCCCCCAACCCCTGTTCACCTTTTACCACTTGACCCCACACCTGCCCCACCCCAATCGGGTGCACCAGGCGACCACAGGGCCTTTGCTCATGCTGTTCCTCCCTGTAGCGGATGGGATGGTGGCCCCCCCAAAAGGTACGTCCGCCCAGAACCTGTAAATGTGACTTTATCTGGAAAAAGGTCTTTGCAGATGTAATTATTAATAAATTAAGGATCTTGAGATGAGACTATTCTGGGTTACCCTGGATGGCCCTAAATCCAGCAAGTGTCCAGAAGAGAAGACGCAACCTCCGGGGAGGATGCCACATGAGGACGGAGGCAGAGACTGGAGGGGTATGGCCACAAGCTAGAGAATGCCTCGGGCCCCCAAAGCGAGAAGAGGCAAGGAAGCATCCTCCCCTAGAATCCCTGGAGGGATCGTGGCCCTGCCGACACCTTAACTTCAGGCTCTGGCCTCCAGAACGGAGACAGAATAAGTATCTACTGTTTCTGAGCCACAAAGCGCGTGGTGATTCATAACGGCAGCCCTGGAAAACAAACACACGCCCCTTCCTCTCCACCTAGTTCGCGCCTATTCATGCCGGGGTCTCTGGATTAAGAGCTAACCATCCAGCAGCCTCCAGCCCAGGCTCAGGGTGGCCCCCAGACACAGGGCCCCACGACGCCACTTCTGGAGGAACATTCTACATCCTGGTGATTCCTCCTTCCATTCCTCCTCGAAGGTCAGTTCCCCAGGGGCGCCCACCCTGGTCAGCCTGGCTCCCCACGTCCCAAGATGACACCCGGCCACAGTAGGTCCTCGGGAGATCCTTATTAATGTCCTTCATTCATTCCAGAAAAGACTGAATGTACAAGCAACCATGCCGACCTACTGAGAGGGCTTTGCCTTGAGCAGAAATCTCTTGCCTATAAAAATGATGCGAGGCTGTTAAAAACCAACATCTGCGTTCACGAAGGAAAACAGGGATGAAAACTGGCAGCCCCCAGGAGTGACTCTGTTTGTGTCAGGTTTTAGGGGTGCCGGGGGGCAGGGGGAGGTAGGCACACTATTTTGTTTTATTTGAACGAGTTGCAACGGTGGGTAGCAATGCAGATTTCCGTCGTCCCTAGAAAAGAAGGCTGGCCTAGCCCAAGGGTCTGCATTCCTGCATGAGGACATGGGCCACTGGCCCTGCCACATTCCCTGCACCCCAGCCTTGGCTGGGATTTCAGTGACCTTAGCCATACAGCCTCCACGTACCATCACAGTGACACCCATTCCTCAACCGTGTATGGACCCTCAGCCTCCCAGCCTTTGCTCAGGCAGGGCCCTCCGCCGGGAATGCCCTTTCTATTTGTGGAAATGCAACCATCGCTCAAGGCCAGTGCAAGCAGCACGTCCGCAGGAAGCCCTCTGAGCGAGCAAGCCTGAGTCACTGGGCCTCCTCTTCGAGTATATGAAGGTGCTTCTCGTGATGAGAGCCTGTCCTCCCCGCAGGGCTGTGAGCTCCCCACAGGCAAGGAGGTCCCAGGGACTGGCACGCAGCCCAGCACTCAGGTGCTCTGTAACCACTTCCTGAAAGGCAGAGGGTTCCCAATTCTCCTGCTGACAAGGAGTTCACTGCTAGATCTGGGAATCCATGACACACAGAAGGCAGACCTACTGTGTGATGGCGGCTCCTCAGCCACCAAAAGGGACCCACAGAAGCCATACACATGCCCCCATCTTCCAGGAGTTGACAATCCCCTAAAGGGTCAGGGCACAGACAGAGCAGAAGACTGTCCGGGGGGGAAACTGAGACCCAGGGAGGGGATGGCTAGTGTCACAGAGGCAGCCAGAGTGCAGGGAAAGGGTGTGGATGCTGGAGGCAGACTGCCTGGGTTCGAATCCTCGTCCCAGCACTAGACAGCTTTGATATCAGGCTGGTTGTTTAACGTCTCTGTGCCCCAGCTCTATGTAAAATAGGGATGACGACAGTGCCTGTCCCACCAGATCGCTGGGAGGAGGAAATGAAGAAATATGTGTAATAAACTGCTCAGAGCATGGAGCTCTCAGTCAGGACTCAAATCACCTTGGCCATGACCGACTAGTGGTGTATCAAATTCAGCCGCCCTGGATGGCAGGGCAACAAGGAGGGGTCCAAGCTGGGGTCAGCCCTGCAGGATAGGGGGTTATCTACCCCAAACAAGGCACTCTGAGCCCATTCCACCAGGGCACGGCCAACCCACAGGGCGTTATCAACTGCAGGACGTTGGAAATCACTTAAAACACACCCCCGAAAAAAAAACAAACCAGAACATTTTTCATCCGCTTTCGCCCAGCCTGACCCCTGGGTTCTCTCCACCGTGAGGAGAGGCAGACAGGGAAGGGAGGGACAGGGAAGACACCAGCACTGAGAGGGAGCCAGGCCAACACAAAAGGCGGAGGCACTCTGGCTGCACCGAAACCACCGTGCTCAGGGAGAGAAACCAGGGGGGAAGACCTCATGGTGGGAAATGTCCAGAGAAGGCGCAAGGATGGACACAGAAGTAGGTCGGTGGCTGCCGGGGCCTAATGGGTACGGGGTTTCTTAATGTGGTGACGAGAAGGTTCTGGTATTAGGCAGTGGTGATGGTTGTGCAACTTTGTAAATTTACTGAAAATGATTACATTGTACGCTTAAAAAACGAGTGAATTTTATAAGATGTAGATTCTACCTCAGTAGGCTTTTGGAGAAGGAGGAGAAGAAAGAAGAAAGAGGAGGCAGCTTGCGAAGGACGTAGGGAGGTGGGCGGCGGTGGCAGGAAGAGCCCCAGGCGGGCGTGTGCAGGGCTGCGTGCACCCAGACCCCAGCCAGAGAGCTCTCCCTGCTAACTCAGTGAGCCCTGCTTGAGTACCTATAATGATGCTACTGTGCTGGGGCACGAAGCTGCCAGGAGCAGGGATTTGCACTCAGATGGGCCTGGGTTCGAATCCTAGCTCTGATCCTGCCAAATGGCGTCGTCCTGGACAACCTGCTTTCTCTTCTCTGTGCCTCGGTTCCTTCTGATGTCAAACGAGGTCGGTGAAAAAGATAACAACGACCACAACGGCAACAATAATAAGTTCTTCCCTCACAGGGCAGCTGGGGGATGAGGTGAGGTGAGGTCAGAAGAGCGCCTACCAGATTTCAAGTACTCGCTCACTGAAAGCCTTGAGGATGAAGTGTGAGGTGGTGGGGACATCGAGTGAGAATGATGGAGACCAGGTTCTTGCCCTCTGGGAGCTCAGGATCTACAGGAGGGAAGCACTTGGAAATAAATTATGGCGCTGGAGGCTGAAGGGCCTGGAGTGCACAGGAAAGGGTGCAACCCAGGAGGGCTTCTTAGAGGAAGTGGCATGGAGCCGAGGCTTGAGATACGACCAAACGTTTCTCTTCTCAGGAGACCCTGTCTTCAAGTAGAAGATTTAGCATCTCTGGAAATACATCTTCTTAGGTCAGAAGTGCCATTTCTATATTCATGGGGCTCTCATTATGGGCTACCCACCCCCTGGACACATACACCCCCCCACACACACACACCTCTTTTAGAAATAAAACTTTGGGGAAACTTTTTTTTCCCCCAAAAATAATTTATTCAAAAGAGAAACAATAGCAGTGAAAACAAACTGGGGTGGCCAGGGCTGTGAGGGCTGCAGGTGAACGTCCCAACTTCAGCCCAGCAGCCCTGACTGGCTTGCAAAATCGAAACTGACAAGAGACCTGATGGGGACCCAAGCTGAGTGACACGTGCTCCAAAATCAGTGACAAGCGTTAAAATAAAAATCTAAATGGCCGTGGAAGACTTGGCTTTTTCGGGTTTAGAATGAAGGGCCTAGTGCAAAAGGGGTTAAAAACTCCTAATAAAGCAAAATGTTGAAACCATTTGGATCGCCCCCATCCTGCCCTCTGGTGGTCACTTGTGAACACTGCATCAGGAAGCTGGTGCTTTCCTTTAATCTGCGAGGAGGACGGGTGGGGGAGAGAACAGAAACTGTAGCAAGACCCCCCCTGGAGGACACTCAGGGCATTTCTGATGCCCCTTGAAGGTGGAGGCTTCCAAGAGTCTGACATCCCTGGACCCAGCCCGCCGGTGGCACCTGCCCACTTTCCCAAGCCTCTGTTTCCCCATGAACTGTGGCAAAGATTCAGCGAGATCGTATGTGAATCGAGACTGCCAATACCGCCTGTGTTAACTGAAGGTGGCTGGGTGTGGTTAAAAAATTTTTTTTTCTCCAATGTATAAAAACAGTGAGATTTCACAATGAGATCAAATCCCCGTCATCAGTTCTGCTTGGAACATCGGGTGGTCCAGCCACCCTGGGCAGGACCACCCTGGGAGGGCCCCCGCCCTCTACACTGTTTGTCATTAAAAATTCCCATCCCTGCCTGGCCTGGCTTCTGAGGGTAGCCCCTGATACAGAATCTCGAGGGACACCGCCCACAAATCTGGATTCAGAAGCCCTGAATGCATCTATCTGAAGCCAGCACTTAGGGATCACCAGGTCAGGGGGTTTCTGAGGTGGAAAGAATGGGGTCCTCGGAGCGCTGTCCCATCCCCCTGACTAAATTCTCTGCGTTGCTCCAAGCCCTCCTCTCTGCTCAGTGACAAGGCCACCCTGCGAGCACAGGGGTCCCCTCCCAGAAGTGTGGCGAGGACAACAAATCTCTATTGCACAGGCAAAGAGGTCAAGCCCCCCGGCCACTGCTCAGGCTGAGCCCTCTGCCTGGGCTGCCCTTCCTGCCTCTCCCTACCTGGCTGACTTCTACACACCACCAAGACCCAGTTTCACTGTACCTCGAGCCCTTCTGGCTTCCCCACAACCAAGTCAAGGGTGTCCGAGCACTGTTCCTCTCGCCAGGCCAGTTAGCTGTGCACATGCCTATCCGTCCTCCCTGCTCGGCTGCTGACTCAGCCTCTGGTTCACTTGCTCACTCATTCATTCAACATGGCGCTGAACAAAGGAGTCAGGAGCCCGGAAATCCCTCAATTCTTGTTTGCGGTAGGGAGACAGGAGATCAGGAACCAAATAAATAGTAAGTGCAGACAGAGGTAAGAAGAGTGAAGAAATGAAACCGGTACAAGGGGACTGTAAAAATGAGGGGAGTGCCAAAAAGTGGAAACACACCAAATGTCCACCAATCGACACACAGCCGATCAAAGTGTGGTATGTTGACATGACAGAGTATTATCTAGCCGTAAAAAGGAACGGAGTATCCATCCATGGCCCGGATGGACCTAGAAAACATAATGCTGAGTAAAATAAGACTGACCCAAAAGGACAGATACTGTGTGATTCCATTTATACAAGGTACCTAGAACAGGCAATTCTTACAGACAGAAAACAGGAGAGGGTTTGTCTAGGGCTGGGGACCGACTGGGGGTGGCAGCTAATGGGTACAGCTTTCTTTTTGGGTGAGGAACACATTCTAGAGGTGACTGTGGTGATGGCTGCACGTATTAAAAACCACTGAATTCTACCCTTTGAATGAGCGAATTGTATGTCATGTGAATTCCATCTTGATAAAGCTGTTACATTTTGAAAAGTGAGCCAAGTTCAAGAAAAACGTTAACTATGTATTAGTCCAGGTGGTTCATGAAAATGAAAAATGTTCAGAGTGATACATGAGAATGACTAGGGTTTGGGAAACATCAAATTCATGTGTTAGATCCTCCAAGCACAAGCTCCATGCGGGTTCAAATCCCAGCTCTGTCACCTCCTGGCTTCATGATGTGGGCAAGTGACCTCACCTCTCTGGGCCCCAGCTTTGCCAACTGGAAAATGGGAACAAGAATAGTTCCCACCTCATAGGGTCACCGTGAGAATGAACCGAACATGGTGCCTGGCACATCCTAGGAGGTGGATAAATTGTATCAAGGAGGGGCCCAGGGACTGACTGCTAAGGGGTGCTTGGTTTCCTTGGGGGGTAATGAAAGTCTTCTCAAATTGATTGCATGATGGATGCACAAGTTTGTGAGTATACCAGAAGTGGAGTAAACCCTCGCGCTGCATGTCTGCTATGTGCCGGGCACCGTGCTGGGTGTTCCCTGCTTCTCAGAGCCTCCACTCTGATGGGGGAGGAAGACATGGGGTGACGGGAGGACACTGCATGTGACACAGGTGTCTGCGGTCCTTCTAGAGACGTGGCATCAGGGAAGGCCCCGCTGAGCAGTGACACTGAGCTGAGAGATGCCCTGAGAGGAGGGGAGTCGGGAGGGAATCTGGAGGACAGCAAACAGCCTGTGCTAAGGGCCTGGGTGGAAACACACCCGCATGTGAAGGGAACATTCTGGAGGCCAGTGTGGCTTGAGTGGGGTGAGTGGAGATTGAGTGCTGGGAGCAGAGGTCACGTGGGTGGCCAGGGGCCAAACCACACACAGTCCTTTAGGCCGTTTGTGCCCACGAACTGGGGCCTGAGTGCGATGGGATTTTATCTTCCAGGAACCGATGTGAACCTGGCTTCTCTCCAGCGTGCGGTAGGTGCTCAGCAAACGTTTCTGGAATGAACTCCGAACTCGGCCTGGGCCCTGGACCACTAAGTCCAACTTGGCAATTTACCAATGCCTTTCTCATCCACTCATGACAGCCTGTGAGGGGCATGGAGTGGGCTTCACCCCGTTTCACAGATGAGGGAAATAAAGCTCAGCAAGGTGTCCGAAGCCAGAGAGTGGCAGCTGAACAAGGTTAGATGAGAATACGGGTCGAGTGGGGCTTATTTGGGGTTCCCGCAGGCGTGCGTGTGTGTGTGTGTGTGTGTGTGTGTGTGTGTGTGTACATATACACAAGAGCACTTGTGTGCACCCTGGAAGCAGAAATGGTGTGGCCCCAGCAACCCTGCCAGGGTGCTGTGTCTCAATCACCTGTACAGGTGAAGCAGATAATTGTGACTGTTAGCAGTTGAAAGTGTATGTTCATTAATGATTTACTTTCTTACAAAAAAAAAAAAAGAAATGAGAGTCAGGATTATTCTAGTATTAGCATCATTCTCACGCAAGGGCACATCAACATACTTTCCCAAGGAGGTGAAACTAAAGGACGAGATCATCCTCTGCCCTCTGGGCCTCTGCTTCCTCACCTGTGCAATGGCGGCAGTGTGCCATGGCACGGAATGGGTTAACACGTGGACAAGGTGAACAGGTCCCAGGATATCCTCCCAGCGCCCACAAGCTGCCCACCTGGCCCCAGCAGGGAGGCTTCGCAAGCGGAGCAGGTGTTTAGGTCATTCACTGGCCTTTGGCCTCTGCGGGTGGCAGGCACCTGGCTGGGGGTCCTCCGTGGCCTCAGTGCCCAGGAACCCACAGAGCCCCGGGAGTTCCAGTGGCACAACTGAAACAGAATTCAGCCCAGCAGGACTCCCCTGTCCTCACAAAACGCCCTCACCCCTCCCCGGCAGCAAGGGGTGAGTCCACAGGCCAAGAATCAATCCAGGTGTTGCGATTCCTTTGCTGTGTGCCCTTGGGCCAGTCACCTCCCCTCTCTGAGCCTCGAGTTCAGCATCTCTAAAATGGGCATCTTCCTAGCACCTCAGGATACAGTGGGGTCACTCAGGGGGAAAATGCCAGGATATGGCCCTCAACAAAGTGTAAGGGCCCAGGCCTCAGGTTCCTCATCTACAACATGGGGACAACCTCTTGGGGTTTGAGAGGATTCAATGGGATAGTGGAATAACGTTTGTACAGCACTCAGCGCAGGGACTGTCATGTAGAAACTCAATATATGATATACAGTCATGGTAATAACAGCAAACACTTAAAAAACACCTACTAGGTGTCAACCACTGTTCACAGTGCCTTCTGACATTAATTCATCTAAACTCAGTTCATTTCTAACAAGTTGGCTCTATTATTATCCCTCTTTTACAGATGGGGAAACAGAGGCACAGAGATATTAACCCACACAAGGTCACATGGCTGAGAAGCAGCGGAGTTAGGATTCAAACCCAGGCTCTCTGGCTTAAGATACACATCACACTTCAACTAAAAAATTATTTTTGGTATGCATATTGTAACACAAATTAAAAAAATTATTTTCTACGCAACAACAAAAAAGTAGTAGATAAATTAGATGTAATCAAATTGAAAACCTTCATGCATCAAAGAGCACTACTAAGAGAATGAAAAAACAGTCCACAGAATGGGAGAAAATATTTGCAGATCACGTATCTAATAAGAGACGAATAGCCAGGATATACATATGTGTGTGTGTGTGTGTGTGTGTGTGTATACACACATCAATCTGATTCAAAAATGGGCAAAGATACACAACTAGCCAAGAAGCACAAGAAAAGATATTCAATATCATTAGTTGTTAGGGGAATGCAAATCAAATCCATGAGGAGATACCACTTCACACCCATTAGGATAGCTAGTATTTTTTAAAAAAACACAGAAAATGACAAGTGTTGGTGAAGATGTGGAGAAATTAGAACCCTTGTGCATTATTGCTGGTGACAATGTAAATTGGTGAAGCCACTGTGGTGAACCCTCAAAAAGTTAAATGTAGAATTACCATATTTTTTTTAGCAATTCCACTCTCTGGTATAGACTCAAAATAATGGATAGCAGGGACTCAGACAGATACTTGCACACCAATGTTACTAGTAGCATTATTCACAATAGTCAAAAGGTGGACACAACCCAAGTGTCCATCCACAGAAGAACGGACAAACAAAATGTGTTCTGTACATACGAGGGACTATTTTTCAGCCATAGAAAGGAGTGGAGTGCTGACACGTGCTACACCACGGACAAATAAATAAATAAAACAAGCCAAACACAAAAGGATACACATTGTATGATTCCATTTATATGAAGTACCCAGAAAGGACAAATTCACAGAGACAGAAAGTAGAGTAGAGGTTACCGGGGGCTGTGGGAGTCGGGGAGTGGGGAGTTAGTGTTTCACGGCACAGACAGACTTTCTGTTCGGGATGATGAGAAAAGCTCTGCAGATGGATGGTGGTGATGGTAACAAAACACCGAGAATTTATCTAATGACATACATTATTATAGATGTATAGTAAGCTTAAAATGGCTAAAATGGTAAATTTTATGTTATGTGTATTTAACCACAGTAATTTTTTTTAATCGTCTTGCCCAAATTGTTCCAACATCCTAACCAGTCTCCAAGCTTCCAGTTTACCCTCTCCAACCCTTCTCTGCAATGCCACTAGAGGGCGCTCCAGGCCGCACCTCTGACCTTCTCTAACCCTGGTCCTAACTTCCCTTGGCTCTTCCACGGCCAGCGGCGAACATCATGCCCCTTATTCTAACCCTGAAGGCTCATCCCCACCACTCCCCAGGTAACCCCCTCGAAGCTCCTGGAAAACCCCACATTGTCCCACCCAACACCAGAGTATTAGCTCCAGGAGAGCAGGAACCACGTCTTGTTCACTGCTGTACCTGATGGGCCCAAAACAGCACATAACACATAGTAGATACTCATGCATTTCTGTTGAATGAAAGAGTGAGTGACTAAATCAACAAATAACTAGTTTGTACCATCCTGGCTTTACAGTCTAGGAATGTGAGCAATTTGAGGACAAGTTAGCTTGTTCACCTTTGGTATCTGTAAAGCTTTGCATGAATTAATAACTGGGTGGAGGATGGATAGGTAGATGGCTGGGAGGGTAGATGAGTGAGTGGGTGGAGAGAGAACTGGGTAAATGAATAAATACAAAATCTTCCCAATACAAAATCTCGGGCACAACTGGTTATTTGCGTTTTATTTTTGGTTTTTTTTTTTTTTTGCGGTACGCGGGCCTCTCACTGTCGTGGCCTCTCCTGTTGCGGAGCACAGGCTCCGGATGCGCAGGCTCAGCGGCCATGGCTCACAGGCCCAGCCGCTCCGCGGCATGTGGGATCTTCCCGGACCAGGGCACGAACCCGTGTCCCCTGCATCGGCAGGGGACTCTCAACCACTGCGCCACCAGGGAAGCCCTGGTCATTTGCATTTTAAGACCTAGGAAATGAAAGCTTTCTGGTCTGGCTGGTTTTAACCCAGAAAAGGAACTTTAATCAGCTGAGATATAAATTACTCCATTCTTCTCCAGCCCTTTGGACTCAACAGTGAAAGACAAGAAGCCATTAACAAATGAAATTAGCCACCTGTCAGAGGTTTCCGGGGCCTCCTAAGAGCCCAGCTTGCTGTCCAGATCCTCACCACTCAGCTCCACGTCACGCGCCTAGAGCTGGCCCATCATCCGGACTCACCCAGGCAGAAGGAGTCACTCTGGCCTCTGGGCCGGCTCCCACCCGGCCTGTTCCTTCCACCTCAGCCTTCCTTCCCTTCCCTGAGGCTTGCTCCCCAGCAGACTGGGGGCCTTGGAGGGTGGGGATTGTGTCCTCCAATCCCTGAAGCCCAGTGCCCAGCGCACATCTCACATCACAGCACACAGATGCTGGGTAGATTTTCTCTCTTGTCCTGTATCCTGGTTTGGAGGCCCCAGGCTTCCTTGACAAGGAAGCCGGACTGTACTAAACCATGCTATTTGGTTTTTGTTGTCGTCGTTGTTTTGGCTGCACCGCGCGGCTTGCAGGATCCTAGTTCCCCAACCAGAGATTGAACCCATGCCCCCTGCAGTGGAAGCGCGGAGTCCCGACCACTGGACCGCCACGGAATTCCCGACAATGCTATCTGAACGACCAATGGCCATTTCCAACGTGGCCAACTTCCAGCATGGAACACTGACTTTTCCAGACCCTCTTGCTGCTAGCAGTGGCCGTGTGACCCATTACTGCCCTCTGGGAGGGTGTTCCAGGGAGAGCTGTTGCTTTCTTGCAAACTCAGCTGACATGGCCCCTCTGGCTTCCCACTTCTTCCCACCTGAAAGTGGACCGAATGGCTGGAAAAGTGACAGCCACCTTGGGACCGTGAGGCACGAAGCAGGAGGGAAAGCCCAAGAGACTCTCAGAGGTGCTGACCTAAGTCAGCCGCTGCCCACCTCCAGATACCTTGCTGTGTGAGGCAAATTAGGCCTTTCAATTAAGCCAGTGAGCCACGTTCCTGGTACAGTTCAGCATGACGTGGACACAGGCCCAACTTCATATGTGGGAACACCAAGCAACACAGTATGGGGAGGAGAATTCACATCCCCAGCAAATAAAAAGCCGTCATATCTTTATGTACAACTTGTTTTTTAAGCACAATCTTTGATGAGTTCTTTCTAGCAGTTCATATATGGTTTTCCATTTTGCTTTTTTTTTCCTTCTCTTTTGACAGCCCAGTCAACCAACTGAAATTCAAAGAGAACCTCTAACCAGGACCACTGATGTCTCCATTTTGGGGCCACATCAAGAGTTCCCTCTTATCTCAAGCTGATCGCACTCACAAGAATTACTATTCTTGTCATTAGAATTCAAAAAAATGTGCCCCCATTCTCCAGTCATTATAATAAAGTTATCGGGCTCAGAGTGGATATATGTATACGTATAACTGATTCACTATGCTGTACACCTGAGGCTAACACAACACTGTAAATCAACTATACTCCAATAAAATGTTTTTTCAAAAAGAGAGAGATCATAAAAAGGAAAAAAATAAAGTTATCAGGTTCAAATGCTTTCAAAGCTTCAGGGATTGCCCTGGCCGATCCTTGTCCAAAGGTGACAGCATGACGACAGAGTTGTCAGGAGGTGTGTCACTGCTCAGAAGCAAGAACCACTGGGTCATCAGCAGGACGTGTGGGAAAGGTCAGAGCTCAGGATTGAGACACACACGGGCGGGGGGGGGGGGGGTGTCAGGAATGACGTCCAGGCCGTCTCCTGGACCCTGCATGACACTCAGGAATAGAACGCGATTTCACACCCCCCAACCCTGGCCCAAGCTGCTCCCTCCACCAGGGGCAAACCACTCCTTCCCAGACCACACCCATCTGGCAAACGCTTGTTCATCTTTGAAGACCTAAAACAATTGTCCCTCCTCTGTGAGACCTTCCCAGATGGAGAGATATACTCCCTAATGTTGGGAGGGGGGGACTTGGAACCATGAGCAAATTGAACGAGGGAATGCAGGTGAAGCACGCAACAGGGCGCCTGGCACACACAGTAAGGGCTCAGTGAACCAGAGCCATTAGAACCCAAGGCAGTTATTTAGTTACCTTCTTATCCACCTGTGTCTTATTCGTAACATGCAGATAAACATTTGTCAAAAGAAAGACTGGGGGGCTCCCCTGGTGGCGCAGTGGTTGAGAGTCCGCCTGCCGATGCAGGAGACACGGGTTCGTGTCCCAGTCTGGGAGGATCCCACATGCCGTGGAGCGGCTGGGCCCGTGAGCCATGGCCTCTGAGCCTGCGCGTCCGGAGCCTGTGCTCCGCAACGGGAGAGGCCACAACAGTGAGAGGCCCGCGTACCGCAAAAAAAACAAAAAGAAAAGAAAGACTGAACCCCCAAAATGTTCCATCTCAGCCCAACTGGGCTGGTCACTGACCCCCCGACACGCCTCTCGCTTCACCTCACCATGCCTTTGCATGCGTTGTCCCTATGTCCTGAGTGCCCGCCTTCACCTAACTACGCCCTCCCGGGCCACCCCCAGGCCCGCCTGGACTGTGGACCCGAGGAAACTGAGTGAGAGACTCTCCAGGGCCCCCTCACTCAGGGCCTGGCACAAAGTAGGCCCACGAGGGGGTGAACTCATCACTAGATGAGCCACCAAATGCTGACTGACGGGTTTGGGGATTTGGGAGAACATTCTTGAGGTTACCAGAGGCCCATCTGCCACATCGCAGGGAAGCCCCAGAGCCAGTGAATCTGTGCCTTCACGGTCATGGGAGGGGCCTCTGGGGTGAACCATGACCCAAGGTCGTGGTCCACGACTGAGTCACTGTGTTTTACGATCCCAGCACGAGTGCAAGCCAAAGGCTCACTTTACGAGGAAAAGAGGGTGTGCCCATCCACCACCACCCGTGGATGGTGGAGGGAGGAGGCTGGGCGCAGGACTAGGACCTGCCACACAGACCGGAGGTCCTAAGGACAGCCCTGAAAGAAGCGGGGGAGCAGAGAGAGCAGAGAGCACCGGCCAGGGACTCAGAACTCCAGTCCCAGCCCAGCCTGGCTGCCGTGGGACCCCCCGGACAGAACACCTCCCCTCCCCTGCCCTCCGTTTCCTCAACGGCAAAAAAAACTCCAAAGAGAGGGGACAACTTCCCGTTCCATCAGCAGCTCTTTGAGAGAATAGAGAGGAAAAAAACAGCTGACAGCAAATCATAATTAACAACACAGTGGGACTTCCGTGGTGGCGCAGCGGTTAAGAATCCGCCTGACAATGTAGGGGATACGGGATCGAGCCCTGGTCCGGGAAGATCCCACATGCCGCGGAGCAACTAAGCCTGTGCGCCACAACTACTGACCCTGCGCTCTAGAGCCCGCGAGCCACAACTACTGAGCCCGTGTGTCACAACTACTGAAGCCCACGCGCCTAGAGCCCATGCTCCACAACAAGATAAGCCACCGCAATGAGAAGCCCGCGTACCGCAACGAAGAGCAGCCCCCACTCCCCGCAACTAGAGAAAGCCTACGTGTAGCAACAAAGACCCAACGCAGCCAAAAATAAATAAATTTATTTTTAAAAAACCCCAAACAAAAACACAGTAACATTTATCAGGCAGTTACTCTCCATCAGTGCTTTATAAGCAACATCTCTTTTCAGCCCCATCCTCCTACCACACAATGAGGTAGACTCAGACCTTGGGAGAGGCACTTACTGGCTCTGAGCCTCAGTTTTCCCACCTGTAAAATGGGGATAAACTAGTATCTACGCCACCCAGTAAGCACTGTGGTGGGCACTGTGGTGGGCACTGTTATTCCTGCAATCCACCACTTTACAGAGGAAAAAAAGAGAGGCTCTGAGTGCTAAACTCACTCGTTTGCCGCCTCTATGAAGCGGCCGGGTGGAACCGGTCTGACCTCATGCTCAGGGTCTGACCAGCTGGGGGTGGGCAGGGCTCTGCAGATCAGCAGGGCATCAGCCCCAGTGGGTCCCAGGCACCCTTCGGAGGGTGGCCAACCCTGTGCTGGACAAATATCACATTCTCAGCCCCGGGGATTGGTTGGCTGTCTTGTTTCCTTGTGAGCGATGCCCCAAGCACTGCAGGCCCAAGGGGAGAGAGGGGCTGGCAGAGTGGTCCCAGGCCAAAAGCACAGGCCTGAGGCAGAAGGGGCCCAGGGCTAAGGCTGGAGGCGAAACAGGCCCAGTATGCATTCCAGCTCCCCCGTTTGCTAACTGTGTGGCCTCGGGCAAGTGGCTTAACGTCTCTGAGACTCGGTTTCCTCCTCTGCAAAATGGGATTCATATTCCCTAACATGAGTGGGGAGTGGGGACTGACAAGGCCTGGAGCACAGACTCAAAAAAGGGAGATGAACCTGAATCTCAATTGGAAGTCAACAGTACAAAGTCATCAATCAAAACAGTGACGGGAGTAACGGCGGATGGCGTTTATCCACTAGTGAGTGAATCCTCGAACGTACCACGGAGTATAAAATGCAGGACTGACCACCTTCTACCTCCAGAGGGGTAGGGGCAGCTGGCAGGGCCAAGGGCTCAGGACCCCAGGCCTCACCTGAAGGGTTGCCCTGCCTACGTCAGGCCCTCTCTCGGGGCCTCAGTTTCCCCGTTCATAATGAGAGAGTTGGACTAGGAGAGAAAAAAGGGAGACGACAGGAGGAGGGGGAGTTAGGAGGAGGAGGAGGAGGGGGCAAGGGAGGTGGAAGAGAAGGAGAGGAAAAGGAAAGCGGGAACAGTGATCCCCGCAGCCAAGGCATTAACTGGGAATTTACTCTCCTGAGGGCTGAGTGACCTCATTTACTGCTCACAAAAATACTCTGGAGGCCACTTAGGACCAGCCTCATTTTACAGAAGCAAAAACTGAGGCTCAGTGGGGTCCATCAGACCACTTGCCTGAGGTCACAGAGTGCCAGAGTCAGAACTTGAACGTACTTCTTTCAGCCTCCAGAGCCCCAATGCTGAGGTCCCCCCAGACAGGCTTTTGGAGCCATCAGAAAGTGAGCTGAACACCATCACCCCCTGGTGGCCACTACCTGGAATTGCAGGTGTCAGTCCTGAAAGCAGGCAACCGAGGTCTGGGGCCCCAGCTCTGTCTTGCTCAGGCTCAGTACCCCAACCCGTCCACCTCTGGAGGAGAGGTGATCAAGCAGGCAGTAATGGGGCAGGGGCCTTGGGGGCCAGAAGGAGGGAGCCACCTGACGACTCCACGGACAAAGGCTCCTCAGTGACAGAGGGAGAAAGGGGAGGGGCCAGCAAGCAGAGACTGTAAAAAGACAGGGTTTGAATGCTCTCCGCTCCATGGCCTTTGTCTTCTCTCTCTCTCTCTCTCTCTCTCTCTCTCTCTCTCACACACACACACACACACACACACACACACACACACACACACTCAATCAGATAAGCTGAGTCAGTGCCTGAGTGGGAATGGAGACAAGGGTGAGAAAGAAATCGGTGGCTGAGATCTGGACACTTGAGGAATTTTCCAGGGCTTCTCAGCCGACGTCTGAGTCCCTGCATGGGAGCTGTCACCCCCAGCCCCACAGTCAGGCCTTTTCACTCTCCCATCAGGTCTCGGCAAGAAGCCTGCCAGGGGCAGTGTCTTCACCCATTTTACAGAGGAGGAGACCAAGGTTTAGGAAACTGAAGTCTCTTGCCCGTGGCCATAAAGCTAGACGGAATGGACCTCAGGCTTCAATGCTGCAGGAGCCCACATCTCAGAGACGTGAGACCGGGCACAGATAACCACTGAAATGCATGCAGCCTTGCACTCAGAATGATCTCAGGCACAGAGCTGGTGTTGCCTCATTAAAAAAGGCTTATCTCGGATGTCCCCACGTGGGGCCCAGGGCCCGGGAGGAAATGCAGAGCTCAGCAGATCTCCCAGGATCATGGAGCAAAAGTGAAAAGAAAAAAAAACAGAAAAGAAAATCATGGAAATTCAGATGTGGTAAAGCCCTGGAACCCAGCTGGGGACACTGAGGCTCCAGGGAAGGGGGCTCCCCTGGGGTCCTGCCGCCTCATTTACCTACTTGCTTCCACAAGTGAGGAAACAGGCTAAGAGGGAGGAAGTGCTGGCTGAGGAGACAGAGCTCAGTGACAGCCAAAAGGACACTCGAAAACAAGAATAATAACAACAATGATAATAATAATGGTAACGTAACGCTTATTAAAGTGTTTACCGTGTACCTGGGACCAAGCTGAACACTCCTCGAATTATCTTATCTGAACCCCACATCAGCCCTGTGAAGTAGATGCTACTACTACCCCCATTTTACAGATGAGGAAACTGAGGCCGGGTGCCCATCTGCATGCACAGCTAGGATGTGAACCCAGGCGATCCGGCTCCAGAAGCAGCTTAACCCCACCTTCCTCCTGTCGTCACCACACTATCGATCACTGTCTGAATTACCATGTGCTGGGCCCCACGCAATCCTACTCCATCCTCCCAGCAGCGCAAAAGAAGCAGGAATCACAGCCCCGTTCTCCTGGTGAACAAACTGAGGTGCATGGAAATTAATAAAAATTGCTCAAAGAGTCTGAGAGGAGACAGTGCTGGGATTTGAACCCAGGGCGCTCGGACCCCAGCACGTGTTCTCCTCACCGCTCCATGCCAAGCAGCAGGGGCTACCCCTCCACAAGGGGCCAAAAACCCACGAGGGGAGAAGGCTTCCCCAGCAGAGCCACCAAACACCCTCCATGTCATGAACCATGGCAGAGCCAGACAACACCAGGCTCCCGGACAGTCACCTGCCTGTCCCCGTCCCCCGCAGGCCCTGGGGCCAGCCTGGGACATTCCCAACTGTGTCCACTCTGGCCACGCCAGCACCACTCACCACGAAGGGCCCGCTCCTCTTGTCCTTGCAGAAGCTGTGGCTTCTCCGGGGGCCCGCGGCCACAGGGATCACCTGCCAGAGCAGCGGCTCGTTGTCCTGGAGGGCAAACTCCCTCCCTGGCGGCACCTGAGGCACAGGACACAAGAAGAGGACTTTACTGGGGCTTCCCTATTTGCAGGAAGAATGGACACCGAGAGAGTCCATTCTGGCCTAAAAGGGCAAAGAAGAAAATTAAAGCACCAGATGCTCCATCCCCCAACCCCGCACCATCCCATGGCAGGCGGTCCACCTCAATGAACGGGGGTAATATGTAGGATCAGCAGGTCTGGGTTCAGCCCAGCCTCAGCCACTTAGTAACTGTGTGACCTCAGCTGTGTGCCTTAACCTCTCTGAGCCTTGATCATGTGGGGAAAGACCCCCTAATAATCGTCCTCAGTTCAGGGATGGACCAGCCCATGGAAAGCGTGTGACTCAGTGCTGCCACCAGGGGGCAGACGTGCGTGAGACCTGGGTGCCTGGTTGGCTTCACCTTAGTCTCCCCCATGCCTGGTATGTGGGGAGCCCTCCGTAAATGTTAGCCTGCCTCATCACTGCCACTGGCAACTTTGGCGACCTCATTTTAGACATCCTTCCATGCATCCAAACACATGTGCACATATACAGAGAAATGGTACATGAATACAACGGAGTAGGTGTGCTGGTATGAATCCTGTTATTTTTATATATAAGGGGATAGAGTCACAAGCCAGTAAACACAGGACTCTAGAATGTGGATTTTACACACCTCATACTGTCCCTGCCCAGAGAGGGAAGGCATTTGCTTAAGAACACAGAGCATGAGTGAAGAGCATAGCTGGATTCCTGATCCCTTGTCTCATAGCCTCTTTTTTGATGCCTTATGAGGCTCTCTGGTTCTCCTCTGACCTCCCTGGCTATTCCTTCTGAGGCTCCCTGCATCTCAGAGGGACATGTGAAAGTGTGACCCAGGCCAGCCACGCAGCCTCCTCTTCTACATCACTCCCTTGGGGTTTCTTATCACACCCCATGGCTTAAATAAATCCTGTGTACACACGGGCGAGTCCAGATTCTGTCTCTCTGTGTTGGGACTCCAGACTTGCAGATCCCATTGCCCACTTACCATCTATAGTCACTGCTCACACTGGTCTGAGACCTCATGTGCCCAAAACAGGCCTCTCCATTCCTCCCCTCCAATCTTGTCCCCATCACCAGCTGGGTAGGCCAAGACCCTCGGGTCACCCTCTGTCTCCTCTTCCTCTCTGTCCCATCAACAAAGTTGACACTGCCTTCAAAACATGCTGCAAACCTCACATCATATACCAACATCGACTCAAAATAGATCAAAGACCTAAATGTCACAGCCAAAAGGAGAAAACTCTTAGAAGAAAATATAGGCTTATATCTTCATGACCTTCATGGATTAGGCAAGGGTTTCTTAGATAGGACACCAGAAGCTCAAGTAACAAAAGACAAGTAAACTAGACTACATCAAAATGAAAGACTCTGATGCTTCAAAGGGCACCATTAAGAAAGTGAAAAGTGGGACTTCCCTGGTGGCGCAGTGGTCAGGAATCCGCCTGCCAATGCAGGGGACACAGGTTCGACCGCTGGTCCAGGAAGATCCCACATGCCGCGGAGCAACTAAGCCCATGCACCACAACTACTGAGCCCGCATGCCACAACTACTGAAGTCCGCACGCCAAGAGCCTGTGCTCCACAGCAAGAGAAGCCATTGAAATGAGAAGACCGCACATCGCGAAGAAGGGTAGCCCCTGCTCGCCGCAACTAGAGAAAGCCCGTGCGCAGCAACAAGACCCAACGCAGCCAGAAGTTAATTAATTAATTGATTAATTTAAAAAAAGTGAAAAGACAACCCACAGAATGGGAGAACATTCCTGCAAATCATTATGTCTCATAAGGCACTTGTATCCAGAATGTACAAAGAATAATTACAGCTCAATAATAAAATAACAAACGAATCTAAAAATGGACAAAGGATCTGAATAGACATTACTCCAAAAAAGTACACAAATGGCCAATAAGCACGTTAAAAGATGCTCAACAGGAAATGCAAATCAAAACCACAACGATTATTTTGCAATATATACGAATACTGAATCATCATGTTGTACATCAGAAACTGATATAACGTTACATGTCAATTATATCTCAATTAAAAACCACCATGTCAATTATATCTCAATTAAAAACCACCATGTCAATTATATCTCAATTAACAAACCACCATGTCAATTATATCTCAATTAAAAACCACCATGAGATATCACTTCACACTCACTAGGATGGCTAGAATCAGAAAGACAGAGGATAGCAAATGTTGGCTAGGATGCAGAAAAATTAGAACTCTCATACACTGCTGGTGGGAATGCAAAATGGTGCAGCTGCTTTGGAAAACAGTCTGACAGCCCCACGAAGGTGAAACCTGGAGTTATTACCATGTGACCCAGCAATGCCACTCCCAGGTATATAGCCAAAGAAATGAAAGCATACAAAAGCTTGTGCAGGAATGTTCATACCACCTTCCTCCATAATAGCTAAAGAGTGGAAACAACCCAAATGCTCATCACCAAAGAATGGATAAATAAAATGGGGTGCAGCTATACGGCAGAATTATTCGGCCATAAAAAGGAATGAACTACTAATATATGCTACAATATGGATGGACCTTGAAAACATTATGCTAAGTGAAAGAGGTCAGTCACAAAGGACCACTTCGTGTGATTTCATTGATATGAAATGTCCAGAATAGGCAAATCTATAGAGACAGAAAGTAGATGAGTGGTTGCCTGGGCCTGGAGGGTATTAGGAGAACAGGAAGTGACTGGTCAGTGGGTACAGGGCTTTCTGGGGGATGAAGAAGGTATTTTAAAATTGAATGTGATTATGATTACAGAACTCTGTGAATATACTAAAAGCCACTGAATTAACTGTACACTTTAAATGGGTGAATTGCATGGGCCATGAATTTATATGTCAGTAAAGCTGTTACCACCTCCTCAAAAAATGCTGCTAACCCCTCCACAGCCACCACCCTGGTGCAAGCCCTGTCACCTGTCTGGGGACCATGGCAGCCTCCTCACAGGCCTCCCTGCTTCCACCCTCACCCAGAGGGCAGCCAGGGGTCTCTCTGAGACACAGATGGTGGCAGCAGCTCAGAACCCTTTGCTAGCCCCCTTACGCTCTGGGGCCCTCCTCCCCTCCCCAGCTCAGCTCTGGCCAGCATCCCAGGGCCCACTGGGGCCCCGCCAGCATCCCCAGGACCAGCTCATCTCCATGCTGGGGCATCTTCGCTCACTGCTTCTGCCTCTTCCCCGCAGATCCTGGCCTGTCTGGGGTGCTCCCGTCATTCACATGGCATCTGTCAAGTCCCTTCCCATGAGACCACCCCTTAGAGAAAGGGGGTGACAGGGAGGTTACTCTATCTCCCCAGGACTTAAACCACTCTCTGAATGATCCCACTCACTCACTCTGCTTGCCCATCTGGACCAGCCCTGTCTGCTAGAACACTCTGTGATTATGGCGAGGCTCTCCATCTGGGCTGAGCAATACCATGGCCATGGGCCACTTATGGCTTTTTTTTTTTTTGCGGTACGCGGGCCCCTCACTGTGTGGCCTCTCCCGTTGCAAAGCACAGGCTCCCGACGCGCAGGCTCAGCGGCCATGGCTCACGGGCCCAGCCGCTCCATGGCATGTGGGATCTTCCCGGACCGGGGCACGAACCCGTGTCCCCTGCATCGGCAGGTGGACTCTCAACCACTGTGCCATCAGGGAAGCCCCACTTGTGGCTTTTGAGCACTTGGATGTGTCCAGTGCGACGAAGAAACTGAATTTTGGATCTTACTTAATTTTAACTAATTTAAATGGAAAGACCCACACGTGGCTAGTGGCTGCCGTATTGGACGGCACAACCTGATACAGTGGACTGAGCCCTCCCAGCAGCCCTGGTGCCCAGAACAGGGCCTGACACCAGACTCGTACACTTATTCGACGTGTGAAGAGATGAAGGTTGACCCTAAGTGCGTCCCTCTGACTTCCACAAACCTTCTCCACATCAGGCCCTGGGCCAGGCACTTGACTATATGTTACTTTGTGATAAATCTCCAGCAAGTCCATGAGGCAAGCAGGATTCCCATTCTACAGGTGAGGAAACTGAGGCTCAGAGAGGTCTGGCAAGGTGCCCAGAGCCACACAGCTGGTAAGTCACAAAGCTAGGTCTGCCCAATGCCAGGTCTGCCCCATTTGCAGTCCAGGGCTGTTACCAGGAAGAAATCAAATCATGAAAGTACAAAGTGTTCATCTTCCTAATGAAGAATTCTTTTTCCAAAAGGAAAGTGGCGGAACTTAAGCCAGCAGGTTATAGGAAGGAAATACAGATGGCCTCACACACAAGTGACAAGATGGAGGGCACTCACTGGGAGCATGAGCTCCAAAAGTTTGATAACCCAGCCGGCTGGCAAGGCTGAGGGAAGATGGGGCCCTGTCATCACTAGGGAGGATGTGAACTGGTACAGCTCCACTGCATGGCACGCTGGCAGTCCTGCAAAATCACAGCCCCTTTTCCCCGTGGAAGGGCAATCGCCATTCTGAACCCACAGATACACCTGCACATACCTGGTTTGTAAATAGTAAAAGGTGGGAAATATCATCCACGTCTACTATGCAGCAGGTAAAAACAATGAGGACGCTCGCTGTCTGCGGCTGAATGCAAAAGTTCTCGAAGAGGCTTTATACAAAAAAAAAAAAAAAAAAAAGGCAGGTAGCAGATCTGTGGGTTCAGCATTGACCCTCCACCCAAGAATCCCCAGGCGAGCTTCTAAAACTGACAAAGGCAGGCCCCACCCCAGAGACTTCAGCCAAATTGGTCTGGGGGGAAGGCCCTGCGCCGCTGTCTTTTAGGACTTACCCATAGGCAACCAAAGTTTCAACCACTCTTAGAGAACGCTCTCTTTTATGGAAAAGGGAAGGAAAAACAAGACTTACATATTCACATTTGCTTGTATTTTCGGAAAGAAACTCTAAAAGAATTTGGGCAGAAAAGAATATGATTATGGGACGAGGAGGAAACAGGAGGGATGGAGAATGAGAGGTCTGGGGGAATTTTTACTTTATAAGTATTTTTGGAGCCATGTGAAAATATTCTCTCTTGAAACGAAAATAAATCATTTGATGAAACGAAATACTATAATTGGGCCTGGGACAAAGTTCTGATAAATGTTAAGTGAAAAAGAAAGAAAGAGTGAGAACGAAGGGAAGAGAGGAGAGGAGGGAGGGAGGGAGGGAGGAATAACTTTAATTGCAATCACACCCCATGTGGGGCACATGAGCAGAATTGGCTGTCGATCAAGAAATCCTCACCCAAGGAAGCAGAGATGCACCTCAAGATGCTCAAAGAAGCCCTAGAACTCAAATCAACCCAAATGTCCATCCACAAAAGTCTGGATAAAAAAAGCTTGGGCTCAGTCACATAATGAAATACTCTGCAACCATTAAAAATAATAAGGTGATTATATATGCACTTTTTTTTCTGTTAAAGTTTTAAAGCAAGTTATCTGGGTGTATATCTGAAAAAAAAAATTAACTCAAAAAGATCCATGCACCCCAATGATCACAGCAGCATTATTTATAATTGCCAAGGTATGGAATGTAAATGTCCATCAACAGATGAATGGGTAAAGAAGATGTGGTGTGCGTGTGTGTGTGTGTGTGTGTGTGTGTGTGTACCACACACACACTGGAATATTACTCGGCCATTAAAAAGAACGAAAGTTTGCCATTTGCAGCGGCATGGATGGATTTGGAGGGCATTATGCTAAGTGAGATAAGTCAGAGAGAGAAAGACACATACTGTATGGTATCACTTATATGTGGAATCTAAAAAATACAACAAACTAGTGAATATAATAAAAAAGAAGGAGACTCACAGATATAGAGAACAAACTAATGGTTACCAGTGGGGCATGGGGGGAAGGGGCAACACAAGCATGAGGCGGCGGGGAGGTACAAACTATTGGGTGTAAATAGGCTCAAGGATGTATTGTATAACACGGGGAATATAGCCAATATTTTGTAATAACTGTAAATGGAAAGTAATCTTTAAAAATTTTACAAAACATTTTTTAAAAAGTTTAAATACACGACAGAGAAAACGAAGCAAGTTGTGAGACTTTCTGAAGAATGCTGCCATGTTTCCACAGAACAGTATGCGTTTACCTATCTGTGTCTGGGCCAGGGTGCCCCAGCCTCAGCTCTACATGCATTTGGGGCTCCATGATTCTCTGTGTTGGGGGCTGCGCTGTGGGACGTTGTGGAGTACCCCTGGTCTCCACCCAGTAGATGCCAGGAGCAAACTCTTCCCTGGTTACGACAACAAAAAACATCTCAAACTTTGCCAAATGCGCCCTGGCAGCAAAGCTGCCCATGGCCAAGAACCACCAACAGGTCTGGAGGGGAGGGTCCCAGTGCACCAGAGGGTCCTCATTTGGGGGAGCTTTCCATCCTAAACCATATGTTTCAATAATATTTTAAATTGTGCCCAAGCATTCACTACTTTTGCAATAAGAAAAATACAACAATTATAAATCAATACATATGCGATGGGTAAGCCACTCTGGAGTGTAGGCAAGTCTCCAAGAAGATCAAAAACTGTAACAGTGGCTGCATCTGGGGGACGGGAAAGGAAAGGGGTCCGGGGGGACATTTTTCTATTCATGTTATACACTCTTGTAAGGTTTGAATTTTCAACAACCAACATTTTTTACTTCTGTTTTGCTCTTATTTATTTTTTAAAGGTCCAGAACCAAAGATCTTTGGGCAGCAGAGAAGAGAAACGGGGAGCTGTTCCAAAGCTTCCCAGTCCCCTTTGTGAGAAAACAGATCCCCTGACAATGAGCGCTCCTGGGGCCTCGGCACCCCGGGCGGGCATCCAAGGCTGGGCTGGGGTGGCCCCCCCACGAGGCCCCAAGTCTCCTGCTGCCGGCGGGCCCCTCAGCCAGGTGCTGGCACACAGATGCAGTGTCACATTTCCATGGCCTCCTCCCTCTCTCGCTTCCCCATAACAACAGCCTGGAGCTGGGGGGTGGGGGGTGGGGGGTGGGCGGGGGGGTGTAGGCGAAACCCTTCCTGGAGGCGCATCTGCGGAGCCCGCTGCCTGCCTGACCCATGCTGGGCACTTTACCTCCTCTCCGCCTGGTAGCAGCGCCTCAAGGATAGGAATCCCCGTTAACTCCTAACTCCAGAGAGGGGGAAACTGAGGCTCGGGGAGGCCAAGTGCCTGCTCTGCACACAGCTGAGCCCGTGAGCGGCAGAGCGGAGATTCCAACGCAAGCCTGAATATGGTCATCGGAAGACACGTGGGTTCAAAGTCTGCTTCCACCACTTACATGCCCTGAACCTTAGGTGAATTCTCCTATCGCTTAATTTCCACAACATCCCTTTCTAGGTTGGCTGGGGGGTGACAGGAAGGGCCCCGTAGTCAGTTACCACACTGGCCCCAGGGCATGCCATTTTTTTCCCCACCTCTGAACCTTTGCCCATGCTGTGCTCCTACCAAGAATGCCCTCACCTCCTCTAATCAGCCCATCCGAATTCATATCCATCCCTCAAGGGTGGGCTCAGGCCAGGGCCTCCTCCGGGATGTCTCCCTGGGCCTCTTCTCCAGCGCCTCACTCTGCACCACATCCTTTTCTGGCCGTCAATCACCGTGTCCCACCTCCACACAGAGATCAAAAGCTTCCTGAGGGCTGACTCCATGCCTCAGATTTCTTCCCCACCTTCATGATCTCTCATTCCACTGAAAGCTCGGGTGTCGGGCCAGACCTAGGTGCAAACACTGGCTATGCCACTTGGTGCTTTGTGACTTGGGATAAGTTACTGAACCTCTCTGAGCCTCAGTTTTTTCCATCTGAACAAGGTGATCATACCTGCAGCAGACATTATGGGTGCCCTGCACACCACTCAAGTACACGCCAATGCTGCGTGAGGATTTTCCTCTCCACCACTGAGCATGGCCCCAGCCAGGTCAGAGGAGTCTGAATGGTAAAAGCCCCAGACACAGCCTCAGGCAAGGACAGAGGGGAACTAGGAAACAAATACTCCAGGTCCCCTCCCCCTTGGACAGGACCACCCAGAGGTGAACTGTGCTGCTCCCCAGGGGTCTCCAGTGAGAACGAGCCTCAGGTGCCCACACCTTCATCACCTGCTTCCCTTCCCTGACTCACTTCTCCTCCCCACACCAGCTCCTCAGGGGGTCACCTCCTAAAACAACTTGCAGGGGGCTGCTTCTATAGGAACACAAACCACGACAATCCCTCTCGTGTGGATTGTCCTGAGGCTCACGTGAGCTCGCTCATTCAACAAACACTTCTTGAACGTTCACGAAACATCAAGCAGGATGCTGGATTCTGGGGATACAATGATGAACGTGATGAAGCATACTGGAATACAGCAGGTGCTCAATAAATGATACCTATTGTGATCATTCTAGCCCAGGGCTTTAAAACTCGTAGCCCACAGGCTGTATAGTGCCAGCAGACAAGTTTTGTTTGGGCTAAGCAGCATTTTTTTAGTACTCTGTCCTCATTTCATAATGGCGGGAGGGGATTACGGACACAAATCTGGATCTTTCCGGTTCTCTTGATAAATCAGATCTGCCATCTCAACACCACCTTCCTCACTTGTCAAGAACCAGCTGGGGCTGCGCAGCGGTTGCCCCCTTCCGATAAGGCGTGGGCTCTCCATTTGCCACAAGCCCCACCACTCCCTAGCGTCTCACACCCAGCCTGACTCCACTCATTTCCATACTCACCTGGCCTACCCACGTGGATTCTGAGTTTGAGACCCCTGGCCTGCATGTTTAACAACGTTTGACAAAACTGCAACATGGTTTGTACTCACCTTTTGACTGTCTCGATTCCCCGACTCCTGCTGACAGAGCCCCGTCTTGATGTCTTTGGCCTCTGAAATCTCCCTGGGGAGACTGGGCCTCCCTTTGGGCTGCTCTTGCCTCCTCTCTCTGGCTTCCTGCATGATGGACAGGCTCTCTCGGATTTTGAGAGGGGGGCCTTTCTCCGAGTGGGCCCTCTTGACATCCAGCAGTGACCTTCCACAGTCCCACGGGTGGTTGCCCCACTGGGTCACACTGCCCTCCTCTCCCCTCCCGAGGGATTTCCTTGGGAGCCCTTTCTTCTGGTCAGTGGGGGAGGACCTGGGTGGCATGGTGGCCCCGCTGCCCAGGTCCTCCCAGGAGGTGGTGGGCTTTGACTCAGCCAGGGAATGCGGGCACTTTGCACTGTGATGTTTACTGATAAAGGCCTTTTTCTCATCCTCGGTGACCCCCGAGCCTTTTTTCCTGGGACCTGCAGGGCCAGAAGAGGCCCCTGGATATTTCTCAGGAGGAGCTGAGTGCGGCAGGGCCCACAGAGGAGGGCTGACCTTGGTGTTCGTGGCTGCCTCCAGGGTCTCTGCCAGTTGCTTGCCCGAGCCGGGGGTAGGACTGGGGTTTGTTTCGGCAAAACTGGCTTGCTTCCGGGGGCCCTCAATTTCAGGGCCCTCCTTCAGGCTCCTCCGTCTCCGATCCACCTCGCCTTGCTGGCCAGGCCTCCCAGGATTCGAGCCTCTGGGCTCTGTGGGCGGCCCCCCCATCAGCTCCTGAGCCTCCCTGGGGCCTGCGGCCGGCTGTCTCTGGTACTCGGCCATCAGGGCGTCAATGTCGAGGACACTGGACCTGTAACCGTCCTTGATTTTACCTGGGAACGTCTCGCTGACCACCTCCGTCTTCCTTCTGAGCAGGAGATGGGTGGCTTTCGGGTGACTTTTGAGAGCCGGAGGTGTTTTGGGAGCACCACGGGGGGATGTCTTGTTCCCACGGTCCTTCCAGTCGCTGTGAAAACCAACGCTGTCTTCTGGTCCCCGACGAACCCATAAAGCATCGCCATCGGAGATTCTCTCGCTGGGAGGACCCAGAATCCTGTCCCCAAGAGACGCTGGCCTCGGAGTCTTTGGAAAGCTTGCGCGGTCATGCTCTCTGCCTGGAGCCTGGTTTTTACTGCCCATGGTCTCCAGCAGCTCTTCATGGTTCAGAGAAACCAAGGTAGATGTTAAAAGATGAGGCGATAGAGGTGGGGCTATTTTTCTAGAATGTTCCATCAAGTTTTCGGACCCAGGCTTAACAATGCTCTTTGCTTTTTGAGTGTCGGGAATCTGATACGTCACTGCAAAAAAGGTCGCCTTGGGTTCCACAGATGGCCCTTGCTTCGCTGCTGAAAGAACCTGTGACACGCCCGGGTTCCCCTGCTGGGGCTCCTCCCAACCGTGGGCTAGTTGGAGTTTTCCTAAGGCACCTGCGGTGCGGGTCAAATAACCCGTCCGTCTCTGCTCTGCCTTGGAAGAGTGCTCTGGGGCCAGTAAGCTGAATTCATCGAACTTCGCGTCGTGGGGTAATGTCCGCCGCCTCCACCTCTCCATCCTCTGGTCGCTGGGGCTCACCTTCCGCATCCTGGCTTCGGGCTCCGGCACCCGGGCCGGCCTCGCTCCACTCTGGCCGCCAGCCACGGCGAGGGGCCCCTTCTGCAGTAGCACGTCTGCCTGTGGCCGGGCTCGGAAGTCAGAGGCCTCGCCCTTAGCCCTGGAAGGAGGCTCCAGAGGGCCCCCCTGGGGGGCACCCCTTTCCCCTGGCTTTATTCCAGCCCCTTCGATCCCCTGGTGCTGGGCCTCCTGGATGGCAGCCTGGATGGTCCTCGCAGAGGTGGCCTCGGGGCTTGGTTCCGAGCCTCTCTCTTCACTGACCCCCACAGCGGCTTTCTGCCAGCTGATGGCCACCCCACCTGTCCATCTGGGTGACAGACAATTGCCTCCAGACGTGTCCTTTAGCTCTCGGTGGAACTCAGGCTTTGGCCCACTGACCTCACGCGTCCCTCGAGCTTCCCAGATCAAACTGGCCCTTTGGATGGACCCCACCTGGCCTTCCAGCCTGCGCTCGGGGTCAGCAGGGGTCACGGCAGGGGTGACCTCCTGGGACAGTGAGAGCCGAGACTGGCTGCTCCGGAGCGTCACAGCCTTCTCCTCGGGCGCCATGGGGATGGCCTCGCTGTGCGCACGCTCACCGACCGCGTGCATGATGTCATACCTGGGCTCGACCCTCTCGGATGCAGGAGGGCTTTCCAAGAGCTTGAGGCAGGGGTTATTACTGCACTTGTCGCCCACAGGGTATCTTCCCAGGAGGGAAGACATATGATGCTGTTTGGGCTCACCGTTGGAGAAGGCGGTCCGCCCAGATTTCTTTGGGTCTGGATTTTCCAACCACTCTTTCTTCGGGTATGTGGTTTGCGGGAAAGAGCTTCTCGACCCAAGGAACCTGGATCTGAACTCCAAGACGTCGGCCGTGTCCCTGGGGGTCATGGCTGCGGGACAGTGTCCTGACAGGTCAGCCACGGTGTGCTTCTCCACGTGATGTTCGAACACTGTGGCCCACACGGTCTGGAAGCTTCTGTCATCATCCGGGGTGCTGGCGGAAGGGCTCAGAGGCCCCACCACGTTTTCGCTCCAACCGCTGCCAGGGACTTGGTCAGAACTGTCTTTCCACTCTGTCTGCCTGGATTTCTCCCGGGGCGTCGCAGGCTTCCAGGGGCTTCTTGGGACAGATGCTCCGTCCACACCATGCCCTTCCTTTTGCTGTGGAAAAAAAAAAAAATCCAATTTAAGTAAAAGGGTTTGAAATGGAGGGAATTCCCTGGTGGTTCAGTGGTTAGGACTCCGGCCTTCCATTGCCAGGGCCCGGGGTTCGATCCCTCATCAGAGAACTAAGATCCCACAAGCCGTGCAGTGCAGCCAAAAAAAAAAACCTCGAGGGGCAGTTTGAAATGGAAAGAAAGAGATGAGGTGATTGAAATAGCTGCTTTAATTTATTTATTGATTGATTGATTGATGTATTTATTTTTGGTTGCGTTGGGTCTTCCTTGCTGCACGCAGGCTTTCTCTAGTTGCGGCGAGCGGGGGCTACTCTTCGTTGCGGTGCGAGGGCTTCTCATTTTGGTGGCTTCTCTTGTTGCGGAGCACGGGCTCTAGGCGCGTGGGCTTCAGCAGTTGTGGCACATAGGTTCAGTAGTTGTAACTCGCGGGCTCTAGAGCGCAGGCTCAGTGGTCGTGGCGCATGGGCTTAGTTGCTCCGCAGCATGTGGGATCTTCCCTGACCAGGGCTCGAACCCATGTTCCCTGCATTGTCAGGTGGATTCTTAACCACTGCGCCACCAGGGAAGCCCTGAAATAGCTGCTTTTAAAATCACAGCAGTGAGACACCATTAAATCTTACAGACTGAACATAGCCAGTGTGGGTGAGGATGTGGTGAAATGGCCACTCTCAGACACGGCCACTCTCAGACACTGTTGGTGAGAAGATAAATGGGCATGATTCTTGGGCAACTCAGTATATCTCTCATGATTTTAGGACACTCATTTCCTTTTATCTGGCCGATTTTCTCCCAGGATTCTTGCTTTGCTCACGTGCACTAGTCTATGTGAACAAGAAAGTTCATACAGCACTGTTTGTGAAACGAAAGAACACACAAACAACCTAAATGCCCATCTGAAGGGCACTGGCTAAATAAATTCTGAAATATTCAAACAATTGAATACCACACAGGCACTTGGATCCACAGAAGTGGGGGCAGGTCCCAATGTCCTAACGTCTAAGAACACACAAAATGTCGTGCTGGTGGAAGAAAAGCAGGATGAGGAAGTATATATTTATAATAAAATACCATTTTAAAAAACTACATGTGTACATGTGTATAAATATGTACGTGTGTACATAAACAGTGGAGAAAAGATAACAATCAAACTGGGAGTGAAGGGCTTCCCTGGTGGTGCAGTGGTGAGGAATCCGCCTGCCAATGCAGGGGACACGGGTTCAAGCCCTGGTCAGAGAAGATCCCACATGCCGTGGAGCAACTAAGCCCGTGTGCCACAACTACTGAGCCTGCGCTCTAGAGCCCGTGAGCCACAACTACTGAGCCCACGAGCCACAACTACTGAACCCACGTGCCACAACTACTGACGCCCGCATGCCTGGAGCCCGTGCCCTGCAACAAGAGAAGCCACCACAATGAGAGGCCCGTGCACCACAACGAAGAGTAGCCCCCACTCGCCACAACTAGAGAAAGCCTGTGTGCAGCAACAAATAGCCAACGCAGCCAGAAATGAATAAATAAAATAAATAAATTAAAAAAAAAAAAACTGTGGGTGAAGGAGTGAGGGTAGGAAGAAGAAATGAGGAAGAGAACGTCATCTTTTAATCCTACACATTTTAGTTCTGTTGGGTTGTTATAATATTCATGTATTATTGCTTAGTCATATTTAAAATTTTTCTTTTCTCTTAGCAAAAGGTCTACTTCAAGAAGTTACACAAAGATTTAACCATACGACCCACCAATTCCATTCCTGAGTATATACCCAAAAGAACTGAAAACAGGTGTTCAGACAAAAACTTGTACACCAATGTCCGCAGCAGCATTATTCACAATCGCCAAAAGCTGGAAACTCAAATGTCCGTCAATGGATGAATGGATAAACAGAAAGCGGTATATCCATGCAATGGAATATTATTCATCCATAAAAAAGAATGCAGTACTGATACATGCTATAACATAACATGGATGAACCTTGAAAACATAATGCAAAGTGAAAGAAGTCAGACACAAAAGGCCACATACATGATTCCACTTATATGGAATACCCAGAATAGGCAAGTCTATAGAGACAGAAAGTAGATTCATGGTTGCCGGGGGCTGGAGGTGGGGGATGAGGAGTGACTGGGTAAGGGGTTTCCATTTTGGGAAAACTAAGGGATCTTAGATCCCTGACCAGGGATCGAACCTGCATCCCCCGCAATGGAAGTGCGGAGTCTCAACCGCTGGACTGCCAGGGAAGTCCCTCTCTACCATTTTTTAAGAAATGACTCAGAAGATCCAAGGATAAAAACAGGGCAAACCACCCACCCCAGGAGTGGTAGGCACTGTCATTCAGAGCCAGCTCACCTTTGTTAGGGGTTTATGATGGGAGGGATTCAAATGGGCTTGGAACCAAGCTCTGGTGTTTAAAACTCTGTATAATTTTCTTAAAAAGTAAAACTATGTGATCCAGCCATTCCGTGCCTAGGTATTTATCCAAGAGAAAACAAAATAGATGTCCCTACAGAGCCTTGCCCACAGATGTTCACAGAAGCTTTATTTGCAATGGCCCCAAACTGGAAACAACCCAAATGCCCATCAAGGGGTGAATGGATAAGCCAACTGTGGGCTACCCATACAACGGAGTACTACTCGGCAATAAAAAAGGATGGGCTATTGATACGCATGACGACATGATGAAGCTCAAAATAATGATTCTGAGTGAAAGAAGCCGGACCGAAAAAAGAGCACTGGTTGCCTTTATATAACAATCTAGAAGATGCAAATGAATCTATAGTAACTGAAAGCAGATGAGTGGTTGCTCTGAGGGGTCACAGAGAAGAAGCTTGCATGTGCTGGAAATGCCCACTGTCTTTATTGTGATGAAAGCTTCAACAGGTGTACAAAGATGCCAAAGCTCACCTGCTTATATGTTTTAAACATGTCCAGTTTACTGTATGTCAATTATACCTCAGTGAAGCTGTTTAAGAAAAGTTGAAACTGCAGAAAGCATCAACCACAAACCCGTTATACCTAGCAGTTATTTTATGAGCTTTTTTAAATTAAACAGACTAAATGGGGACCTCCCTGGTGGTCCACTGGGTAAGACTCCATGCTCCCAATGCAGGGGACCCAGGTTCGATCCCTGGTCAGGGAACTAGATCCCGCACGCATGCTGCAACTAAGAGTCTGCATGCTGCAACGAAGATCCCGTGTGCCACAGCTAAGATCCAGCACAGGCAAAATAAATAAATATTTAAGAAAACAGACTAAATGAAAATATGTTTTAAGCAATTTAATTGATGGTAACTCTCCTCCTTCTTCTTCGTCTAGGTGACACATCAGGGTGGGGAAAGAAGCAGGGACCATAATGGGGGAAAATTGAGGGGGGGGTTCTATTAACATTTTTACATCTTCACTAATTTCTTAATAAAGCAGACATTCTTACACAGGAAAGCCATGTCCCTCCTCCCATTTGCACAGACAAAAAGAAATGCCTGACGATTATATTTGTAACAGGGAATCACACAGCCCATCATACTGGAAGGGACTTTAAAAGTCCCAACATTAAAGGAAAAAAATGTCTTAACAGTTCATGAGAGGTTTCTGATTCTTTCCTGGGTCCTGGAGATCATAAAAGCCCTTTTTCCAATAAGTATAACTACCTGCTGGGAAAAAAGGACGCGCCAAGTGGCTCCTTACCTTTTCTCTTGGTTCTTTAGGAGGCTCACTGCTCAGCTCAGAACACTTCTCACATGTGACTTCGTTGTTTGAAGCTGCACTTGAAAACCTGGCACAGAGATCCAAGTTACTTGTACAGGGACCGGCAGCTGTGGCTCCCTCCAGCCCGCACCCCGTAACTAGCTCAGGAACCCAGGGGTGAAACCAGCACTGAGATCATCAAAGCAACACTGCCCAATTTCCTCCGAGAAGGGACATGTCCTTTGCAGTTGCCAAACCCCTCTGGCCCAGTGGGGACAGCCTACCTTAAACACAGCATCATCGGGGTAGCAGGAGCCCCAGGCTTGGGTGAAGAGACCTGGGTGCTAGTCCCAGCTCTCCTGCCTCCCCACTGAGGGAGCTTGGGTCAGGCTTGTGACCTCACTCATAAAACGGGGATAATTAACACCTCCCCAGTCTTTTGTAGGGCGGATAAGAGGCTACCCAAGGCCCTAATAGCTACGTGAAGTCGTTTAGAGAAGAGTGAAGATGCCCTAGGAGGGATAATTAATGGTTGTAACCTCACAATAGCAGCCCCACCGCAGACCGACCACGGGGGCAGTGGGCAGTCGGGGAATGTGTCGGGGCACGGGCCTGCCTCTGCCTCTCCGAGTGACCTGGGCCCAGTCATTATCCCTCTCTGGGCCTGCTTCCCCACTGTAAGGGGAAGAGGGAGAAAGGGGAGTTCTGGAGCTACACTTTTTCCATCTCCAAAGAGTTCTCTGGAGCGGACGCTGAAAGATTAGCTCAGGGCTGGGGGCTGCAGAGAAGAGGGAGGTGAAAGAAATCAAACTGCTTAAACTTGACCCACACGCATCAGTCCAAGGTCTGCCTCCTGGGAGGCGTGAGGCTGTGCATGAGTTGTTTCTAAGCCCAGAGCCCTGGTTTCCCCTCCTGTCAGATGGGAATAACCTGAGACACTGGGGGATGCAGAGAGGGAAGGTGTGTGAGGTCCCCGACATGGGTGCCCCTTTCTCTGTTTTCTGGGTTTTTTAAAATTTTTTTTATTATTATTATTTTGCCACGCTGTGCAGCTTGAGGGATCTCGGTTCCCAGACCAGGGATTGAACCCGGCCCATGGCAGTGAAAGCGCCAAGTCCTAACCATTGGACAGCCAGGGAATTCTCCCATTTCTCTGTTTTCTGAATTCAGGGGTTCACGAGCCTGGCTGCACATGAAAATCACTTGGGAAACTTTTAAAAACCACCACGACAAGGGCCCCTCCCCAGACCAGCTGAATCAGATTCTCTAGGGGGTGGGGTGGGGGCCAGGCATCGGTATTTTTTTTTTCAGGTCATTCTAACTGCTGAGAGCCACTGGTCCAACTCTGGCCAAGCTGGCTGCCCGGGTTCCCAGGGCCTGAAGGGCAGTCGGCCCAGAGCTCCCCTTGGAAGCTCCATCCCTGACAAAGTATGTCAGCGGCAGGCATGTCATTAACAAGCTGGCAGCAACCCCCGGCGGCATCCCTCTGTCCTGGCCGAGAAGCCACTTGTGGAAAAACAAAGGAGCAAGAGATGTCAGAGGCCAGGCCAAGCTTAGAAAATCATCAATAACCATTAGGATTAATTGTATCATTTGGAGCTACAGCGTGTTGAGGGCTCCCTTGGGTTGAGTGACTCTCAGCGTTATCTCTCTGAGTCTTTGCCTTAATCCTTAAAGGCAGGTCTTAGCATCATTTCCGTTTTGGAGATAAAGAGACCGAGGCTCAAGGGGTGAAGCTACCCACCCAAGTTATCATGACCCGTCTGATTGTTTTGGGGGCCATCCACAGAGGTTTAGGCCATATATTAGGTGTCCTCGGACTTCAGGAAAGGAAAGCTTAGCTATGGAGACAGGCTGAGCTGGAATTGCACCAGGCTCCCGACTTCCTCATGGTATTTCACCTTTCCTGTCCACATCTGTGAAATGGGCACAATATTTCCCCCTGAAAAGTGCACAGAGGGAAACGTACGAGGAAATGTATGAGGAAACGTACGAGGGCAGCTCCCCTGTCTCTCCACACCTCAGCTTCCTCATCTGAGAAATGGGAGCTAATGCCATTTCCTCTGCGGGCTGTGGGTCAACTGAGAGGGGGCGTAAGGCGCGCAGCACGGAGCCTGGCGCCCTGCTATTTCCTTTCCCGAGGGGTCTCTGGTAAGGGGTTGAGGACCTTGGAGGCTGGGGGAAGCCAGTGGGATGCTCCCACTTACAGTTTGGTCAAATCCGCTGACAGCGGCCGTGCCTGTATCACCTTCTTCCTGATCTCTGGCTTTGCTTCCGAGCTCTCGGTGGCCCAGCCTTTGATCCGCTCCTGGACGCTCACACCGGCTTTCCCCAGCTCCGGTGCAGCCGGTGGGGACTCAGCGGGGGCTGATGGGGGCGAAGACCCCAATGACAAGGCTGAGGCGCTCTCCTCGCCAAAGAGGCTGACGTGCTTCTTCACGCTGCCCCTCGGGGTCCACTCTCCCCCTGCCTGGGTTTCCCCATCAGCCGCTCTGCTCTTGACCTCAGCGATTTCTTGGCCTTTTCCAGGCCTGGGCGAAGGGGACTGGGGGCCCCTGGGTGCCTTCTCCGGCTCGCCATCCAGCTTGGCTTTCTCTTCCCCAAGATTCTGGTCACTGATGGGGGTGACCCTGGCCGAGCCCCCCATGGTTCTGAGGTGGCCCATCTCTGCCTGCTTGCAGAGCAGCTTCTCCTTCCGTTCCTGGATCTTCCTGGCCACCTGCAGGAAGTCAGAATCTGGGTCGTGAAGGGGAGCCTCTGCTTTGACCAGATGCTCCCCATCTACTTTGGGGTCCAGGTCAGGCCTCTCGGGACCCCGCCACTGGGCCGTGGATCCTGCTATGGCCTCCACCTTCCTTGCCAAGGCCTCTCTACTCTCGAACCTGGCCGTGAGGTCCACGGACAGAGGCCGAGGCCTCCTCACCCACGTCTTCTCAGGAGGGGTGGGGGGCGCCTTCCCCACCATGGCTGCCCCGCCAGGGCCTGCTGGCTTCTGAGGCTGAATGGACTCGATGAAAATGGCCGACACGGGCCTTCTCTTCAGTCGAGGCCTGGGCTCCAGAGCGGGGCTACCCGCGTCCTCCACGCTGCTGGCCTTTGACAGAGGCTCCTTTAGGCCTGTCTCCTCTTGGATGGCCGCCGGCCTGGTGACCTGAGACACGGAGGCCGGTCGGGGAAGAGTCCCCGCAGGCTTTCGGGCCGGCAAGGCAGGCTTGGTGGCCACCTCAGGCCGGGAGGCAGAAGGGGGCCCCTGAGACACGCCTGCGTCGGCCTCCGGAGCCCCCCGGCCGACCCCCTTCCCCAGGGTAGGCCCGGCTTTGGTGGTTTCAAAGAGGATCATGGTGCTGGGGCTAGGCCGCAACACCACGGCCTTGGAGAACAGAGACGAGCTGCTCGGGCCGTCCCCGCTCCCCGCCTCCTGCCCCACCAAGCCAGGCATCTTCTCGTCCAGCCCCTCTGCCGCCACGCCCCGGGGGAGCCCCCCAGTAGGAGACGGCCTGCTCAGGCTGGGCCACGAGGAGATCACGTCCCCGGCCTTCTCCTTGGAGAAGGGCTTGGGGGTGAGTCTCGGCAGAGGGAGCAAGCGGACTGGGCTCCTGAGGGGGCTTTTCCCTTCCAAGAGCAGTGCTGAGGCGGCCCCGGAGGCGCTGCCAGCCTGGCGGAAGTAGGTCCGAGTCAGAGCTTCCTCCTTGGAGAGCTCGCCCAGGCCTGGCACTCCTGTCAGAGAACTTATGGAGCCGACCTCCACCCGCGTCACCATGGTTACGGCTGTGGATCCATGGGGAAGACGAACATCAGAAACAGAGAGGCAACCACTAAAAAAAATAGTAAATTTAAGATTCAGTCAGTGTCTGGGTTGAAGCAGAGGGATTTGGGGGATGGGGATCAAAAGACTAGAGTCCCGGGTCTGGACGACGGCTCTCCATTGACCACGGGGCCAGCCTGGGCCAGTGCCTTCACCTCTCAGCTGTGGGCAAAGGGCAGTGGACTAAATGGCCCGACTCTGAAGTTCATTCCGGCTCAAAGGACACAGAAAAGGTGCCAACACTCTCTTGGACTTTCCTGACTCAGCTAATCTCAAGGCCAGCTTTCAGGGTGAAAAGTGATGATCTCTGCTGTACAGGTATGGAAACCAACTCAGAGAGGCCAAGTAACCGACCTGAGGTCACTCAGAGAGTAAAGAGGCAAAGCTGGGATTCGAACCCAGGTCAGACTCCAAATTCACACCACACGCTCCCAGCATAAACCCTGATGAGAGTCCTTCACCCCGCAGTACTTTCCCGTTTCAGAGCCCAGCCACATCAGGCTGGTCCTGACCCTCGTCACAGCCAAGCACAGAGAGGGTAGGTGACAAGCCCCACCTCACACAGCTAGCCAACGGTCACAAAGTTGGTCACTGGCCTTGGCACTCTAACCGTCCAGACAGTTCCTTATCTCTCCCCTCCCCAGTCCTTCCAGAAGCCTTAAAAGAAAGCCACCCTCATTTCCCACTCCACCTGCTGCTGTGATTGTTTGCCTCTGGGCTCTTTTCCGTTGAACGCCTGTTTTACGCTGGCTGCCTTCACAGTCTCAGTAAGAAGAGTATCAGCTAACGACGAGAGTTTACCAAGAGTGAGGCCTCAGGTAAGCCCAGTGCTTCCTCTGTTTTACAAATCACATCCTCTTTAGAACCCTAAGAGGCGGGTATGTGATTGCCAGCCCCAGTTTTGCAGCAGCTCAGGCACAAGCCCCTTGTTCATCCAGTCATGAGCTCTGCTCTCTCAAGGCAGCAGCCCTCCTCTCTCATCCATTCTCCAACGACCCTGAGAAGCAGGGATTATCCTTATCTCCCTTATAAAGATGAAGGGAAAGGGCTCAGAGAGGTGGCCCGACTTGCCAACCATCACACAGCTGAAACGTGATCTCAAGTCCTGGACCCATTCAACTCTGCCTTTTTAACAATTATGTCCCCTTCCTTTCTGGTCTTAAAAAGTGCCAGACAAGCTGCTGTTCTTGATTCGTCCCCCACCCTAACCCCACCTTCACTCCAGTGCTCTCTTTCCCTACAAAACTGTCCCCAGCCTGCCCCCCGTCTAGATGGGCTAAAAGTAGAAGGCATTTTAGTCCAACGCAAGCCTCCACTTCCCTTCCTGGGGCCCTACAATGCTGCCCCCGGCTCTGACTCACTCAGCAGCCTGCAGGAAAGAAAGGCAGACAGATTTTGATATTTTCTCTTCCTTACACGCTCGATGGTGCTAAGAAGATTCCTTCTCCCCAAGGCGGAGAGCACTGTCTAGACGGGGTTAGAGGCAGAAGAGAGGCACAGAAATGGAGAATGGGAAAATCGGAGACTCGGGAGGAACCCGTCTGCAAAGACTCGGGGTGGAGTTCTAAGGTGCACAGGGTCCTGCCCCAAATCAGGACTGCTCATCGTTAGAGCCAGCTCCCGTGACCTCTGGGACACAGACATAGCCCGGACAGAGACACAGGACAAGAACAGGATTCAAAGGACAGAGAGAAAACTCCCTAGCAGAACCCACAGGAGCCCTGCCCACCCCCGGACACTCCAGCCCCACTTACCCAAGCTGGCAGGTCCTGGCTGGGGACGTGTGACTGCCAGAGAAAGCCAGTGGTATCGTGTCTCATCTCCAACGGGGCTGTCCGCACACTCCCGTGGCAGGAGCCGGCAGGGGAGGGGAGGCTCGTCCCAGCAGGCTGAGTTTCAGGCAGGTCTGGGGAGACACAGGGCGAGAGCCTCAGTTCCGGGGTTCCGGCAATATATGCACAGACGGCGCAAAGGCTTTCGAGCTCCAACTGCATCTGCTGGTGTCTCCGCCAGCTTGTAAAACTCACGCTCCTAGCAGCTTTTCAGTATTGTCGCCTTATCTATACACGTGGGCATCAAGGGTGCCGAGTACAAACCGTAGGTGCTCCATAAAAATCTCCCCCATTCCTCTGATACATGTTTACTGAGCACCTACCACGTTCACAAGGATGAATAAGAAATATCCCCTGCATCCAGGGACCTCAGAGTCTTGTGTGAGAAACACACACACACATACACACACACACAAGCGATTACAACACTGGGCAATAAACATCATGGTTTATAAAGGGGGACATGGGAGCACAGGAAAAGGAGGATTAACTGTCTAAAATTGGGAGTGGTGGTCCCGGAAGACTCCCTCGGTTTAGAGGAGGGAACTCCGGAAGACTCAAAGAGCTGGCTAATTTGGGAGCTATTTCCCCTGGTTCTCCTGATCAGCAGTATTTGTACATTGCATCTCTTGGAGGTCCTCACATGCCTCCTCAGGGCCTTTGCATGTGCTGTGCCTGTTCTCTGAGATATCCCTGTCACTACACACAGACACAGGCCCTCCCCTAAGACTGCAGTCCAGACACAGCTGCCCCCCTCCAACCTAGTATAATCTCCCTCTTACGTGTCCAGAGAGACCCACAGACACTCAGCCAGACTCCTCATAGCTACACAGCTACATTTAATAGTTCATGATCCTTCATTTCACATCAATGGGAAGCCCCCAGGAGTCACCCTGAATCCCCAAGAGCTAGCACAGTGGCCTGGCAGATAAGAGCACTGAGCACATAATTATTGAGTGAATAAATAAATGAATGAAGAACTATTCTCCTGGCCCTGCTCCCCACCCTTCTAAGATTCTAAATAAGGGCTAGAGTCCTGAGTTTCATGACACTAAGCAGTCTTGGTCACAAGGTGAACTAGTTCCTCTGGCTCTGGCAAGTTCTGGTGTGGCCACAGGTCAATTGCTACTGAATGACAGAACCAAGGAGCTACGAAGAGCCCAGCTGGGAGCTCAACCTGCTGACCCCGCCTAGAGGCCCCACCAGTTTCACCTGATGCACTGCCTGGGACAGGCCGCCGTCAGACACCTGCTGTGACCACATTAACCCCAGACTGTCACACCGGCTCATCTGCCCAAAGGTGGAATGAACGAATGCTTCTCTATACAGCTTTTCCTGGGAAGAACCACCAAGAGCGCTGTTGCTGAATCAGGGTTGATGGCTCACAAATGTTGCCCCCACTTCGGGATCTCTGAACCCATCTCAGTAGCCAGATTGCAGGGAAGGAAAAAGGGGAAACAAGAGAAAGGCTCTTGGTCCGCACCCCTCTTAACCAGAACGGTGTCTCTGTTATCTGTAATCTCCTTTCTATCTTGGGCTCCCTCTCAAGTTTCCATTTGAAATGCCAGGCAGATGCCTGGTCTATAAATACGGTTGCATGAACAAATCAATGAATGAATGAATCAATCAATGAACAAAGAGGGATAAAAAAGAGTTTTTAAACCACCATAGTGGATGGCTAAATAATATTTTGAACTCTTTCCCAAACCTAGAAACCCATGATTCTCAGGTTTTCCTTTAACCTGTTGTAAAATACAAGGAAACCAACTGAAATGTTCGCTTTAAAATCTTGCTTTAAATGCATCACATATGTTATGCTTAATTTAAGAGATGTTAGTCTCTTCCAAAACATTTCAGAAGCCCACTCACACAGAGGACAGATGCTGTTTATTCCTGGGGTGGCCTCGCTCGCTCTTTTTAAATATATTAGCACGATGGCCAGAGCCAGGTAAATAAGAGCTCCCTGGAGAAAGCAGGGACACCAGGTATGAGCTGTGTCTGGTTTTATCTACAAATAACCGTGAAGGTCGGCATGGGGGGACAGATGGGGAGCCAGGCTGATCTGGGAGGTCAGGAGGCTGCAGTGGACCAGGACACGGAGGATGCGGGGCAGCAGTGGGGGTAGTGGTGGGTGTACCTCTGCGGTTGCTGAACCTGCCAGGTCCACAGGCTCGATCTCCCTGAATTAATCTGCAAGGTTTGAAATTCCCATTTCCTGCGATTTCATGCAGAGAAAACCATGTTCCTGAGGGTTGAGTCACCGAAACCGATCGTCACTGAAATTAGACAGGCGTCGTTCACGAGCATTCATTCCTCCGATCCCTCTGACCTTCCTTCTACAAGCCAGGCTCTGTGCCGGGTGCTGGGGGTGCAGCCGTGGAGCACACAGGCTCCCGGGGAATCCGAGAGAACCTCACAGGGACAAGGCAGGAGAAGCCCTTCCATTCAGAACCCAACCATTTGGTAGCTTCTCTCTCAGATTCAGAGGCGTTGATTCATTTGAACAGCTGTTGCCAATCTTTCATAATGACACCCCTAAATCCGATCTGGGAGCTCACAGTCATTCACTCAGCCATCTCTGGGTGCCGCTTCCTGGGAATGCCACAATCTGGTGAGGGCCGTGAGCCAGTCCTGACACCTTCCAGCGTCTTCCGGAATGTGACCTGGGCTCCCAAATCCGCAAATCCATCCTGTGTGGCGCCCCGTGTGAAGGGCCAAGTGCACGTCCAGGTCTCCCCAGGAAAGCAGGGCTGTGGTAAATGCATGAGCGTTGTCCACCCACAGGCCCCAGGTGGAGGGGGACCGATGTCTAACATTGACGGAGTGCATGCATCCTCTCCTCTCCATCCCCAAGGCTGTGGCCCCAGCCCACTCACTCACTCGTTCATTGCAATACACAGTTACTGAGCACCTACCATGTACCAGGCTCTGGGGACACAGCAGTGAACAAAACATACAGAAAGCCCTGTTCCCATGGGGCTGACAATCATGAACATAGGAAAAGACAATGAACGAAATAAATAAGCAAGGGGCATAGAATGTTGTTATTAGGTAAGTAACTTTCTCTGCTGGTGTCTCCTCCAATCTGTTCTAGCAGCAGCCAGAGTGATTCTCTGATACGCAGGGGCCACCATGTCACTCCCCACACCTCCCCACTGCCCTCTGAATGAAGATCAAACTCCTTCCCTGGGTCCTGGCAGGATCTGGATCCTCTTCATCTCTCCAGCTTCAGTCTCATGATTGACACCTCCCCCTCCATCCATCTGTCTGTCTCTCACACTCACTCACATACTTAGTGCAGCACACATGAACCTCAGACAGGTCACAAGACACATCATGCTTTTCCTCACCTTCCCGCCTCTACACTGCCATTTCCTACTGCCTGGCTAATCTCAGCTCCAAGCAGCCACCTCCTCCAGGAAGCCTTCCCTGATGCCCCAGGGTGGGTTCAGGTGCCTCTTCTCTGCTCTGGTATCTAACTCCCAGAGCTTCTCCCTAGCCCAGCACTGATCCCACATGTGGTGACTGCCTCTAGAGTGGGGGGAGCTCCAGACCAGGAGGGTCCTGGGTCTGGTTCGCAGCTATACCCCCAGGGTCTGATGCTGCACCGGACATAAAGTCAGTGTGCAAAAAATACCTCAAGGGAGAGCATCCCTGAAAGAAGAAAATAATAGTATCCAAGGCAGGCGTGGGTGTGGGAAAACTGACATGCTCATCTGCTCCCAGGGACAATGTAAGTTACAAAAGCAAGTTGGCAATATTCACTTTCCACTAGTATTACTGGAGACCCCGTCAAGACTCAGGGACCACACTAAGTGACTCTGCACCTTCTGCCTTCTCCCATGTAATATTCTCAACAATCTTGTGCTTTTCAGTTTATTACCACCATTCTACAGATGAGGGAAATGAGTCCGATCTCAAGCTAGTGAGGGGTAGTGTTACAGTTGAAATCTTCTGACTATGAATCAAGTGTTTTCCCCCCATATACCTCACCCCAAAAACATTCATTTATTTTTGACTCAGTAATCCCATGTCTAAAAACGTGTCCTATGGAAGGAATCTAAAGGAAGAGAAAACCATACACACAAAGATGCCCCCTGCAGTGTTGTCCATCCAAGTGCAGCAATAACGCACCCTGAACTTAGGGTGATAACTCTTATTTGAAAAAACCCAGGACTCAGAAGCCATTTGAAATGTCACAAAAGTTGCAACGTCAGCGGGTAGACCAGATCTCCAGTTCCCAGTCTGCCCACAAGTGGCACAAAAATCCCTTCACACCACATGGCCTGAGTTTGTGATCAGAAAAGATGGTTGCGGGACTTCCCTGCCTGCCAATGCAGGGGACACGGGTTCGAGCCCTGGTCTGGGAAGATCCCACATGCCATGGAGCAACTAAGCCTGTGAGCCACAACTACTGAGCCTGCACTCTAGAGCCCGTGAGCCACAACTACTGAGCCCATGCGCCACAACTACTGAAGCCCACGTGCCTAGAGCCCGTGCTCCTCAACAAGAGAAGCCACTGCAATGAGAAGCCCACACGCCGCAACGAAGAGTGGCCCCTGCACGCTGCACCTAGAGAAAGCCTGCGCACAGCAACGAAGACCCAGCGCAGCCAAAAATGAAAATAAATAAATAAATAAATTTATTTTTCCAAAAGATGGCTGCCATGGCTATCATGGCAAAAACCTAGAAATAATCCACATTCTCCACAAAAGGTGAAAGTCTCTCAGCCACGTGTAAGGGGCTGTTCTGCATCTCTTGAAAGTGAGGACTGGGGACCCTGTGCAGGAAAGTGAGAAGAGCTCATGAGAATGCTGTTGGAGAGAGGGTGGCAGGTGGGTAATTTTCTGTATTCAAGGCTGTGACAACGGCAAAAATTGTTTATACAAATAAATGGTCAAGGTCTGGAAGGGGAAAGGGACAGGTGAAAAGGAAAAGTGTCGGGGACAAGGGTGGAACTGTTACATTTTTAAACTCCTTTTCACTTTGAGATTCCTTTTTATTTCCATTAATGTTGTTTGTGCAGATTTCTTTTTAGGCCTCAATACCGGAAGTCTCCCTCTGAGCTGTGTTCTCCCCATCAATTCAAAATGTAGAGGTACCAAGGCTCCCTTCCTGCCCACTTTCAGAGCTTTCAAAAGCTGAGGATAGGGACTTCCCTGGTGGTACAGTGGGTAAGACTCCGTGCTCCCAATGCATGGGGCCCAGTTTCGATCCCTGGTCCGGGAACTAGATCCTGCATGCATGCCACAACTAAGGAGCCAGTGAGCCACAACTAAGGAGCCTGCAAGCTGCAGCTAAGGAGCCCGCCTGCCTCACCTAAGACCCGACACAACCAAATAAATAAATTTTTTTAAGAGAAGCTGAGGATAGAGATAACTATCATTTATTAAGCACTAAGCGTGTGCCAGGGACTGTGCTAAGTGCCTTACGGATATGACTCATTTCGTCCCCTTAACAATACAAAGAAGCAGGTCCTGGGACTTCCCAGGCAGTCCAGTGCTTAAGACTGCGCTTCCACTGCAGGACATGAGGGTTCACTCCCTGGTTGGGGAACTAAGATCTCTCATGCTATGCAGTATGGCCAAAAAAAAAAGAAGCAGGTCCTATTATGAAGCCCATCTTACAGGTGAGGAAACTGAAGCTGGAGGAGTGAATGGATCTGCCGTGGGCAGCAGGAGGTATGCTGATCCACCCTCCCCTCCATAGGATTCCTTCCAAAGTCCACATGGGTTTAACTAGAACAAGTGCTTTTTTATGATGTTCAAATGTAAAGGACGCTTCACACCCATTATGGTGTCTACCATCAAAAAAAACAGAGGGCTTCCCTGGTGGCGCAGTGGTTGAGAGTCCGCCTGCCGATGCAGGGGACACGGGTTCGTGCCCCGGTCCGGGAAGATCCCACATGCCGCGGAGCGGCTGGGCCCGTGAGCCATGGCCGCTGCGCCTGCGCGTCCAGAGCCTGTGCTCCGCACCGGGAGAGGCCACAACAGTGAGAGGCCCGTGTACTGCAAAAAAAAAACCAAAACCAAAAACAAACAAACCAGAAACAACAAGTGCTGGTGAGGATGTGGAAAATTTGGAACCCTTGTGCACTGCCCAGGAAAACAGTATGGCAGATCCTCAAAAAGTAAACATAGAATTAGCATATGGGGACTTCCCTGGTGGTGCAGCAGTTAAGACTCCGTGCTCCCAATGCAGGGGGCCTGGATTCGATCCCTGGTCCAGGAACTAGATCCCACATGCGTGCTGCAACTAAGAGTTCACATGCCACAACTAAGGAGCCCGTGAGCTGCAACTAAGGAGCCCACCTGCTGCAACTAAGACCCGGCACAACCAAAGGAAGAAAGAAAGAATGACGTACCATATGACCACTCCTAGGTGTATGTCCAAAAGAGCTGAGAGTAGGGACTCGAACAGATATTTGCACACCTCCACCAAACCCTCTCTGTGTCTTTACCTCCCAGTCGCTCTGAGAATCTGCTTGAAGTCTCGTATTTGTACTGCTTTCTGCTTTTCTCCCATCCTCCCAGCACCACTACATCCCCCATCCACTGCCATCTCAGAATTCCATCCAGAGGAGCAAAAAAAAATTTTTTTATTTAAAATAGAACATAGTGAAGCAAAGGCAGAATGCCCCTCCCCCAAAGATCACCCTGTCCCCGTCTGAGAGTTGTATTATTTAAAGATATTCTGTATGTTGTGTGTGTGTGTGTATATATATATATATATATATATATATATATACATATATATATATAGTATGTCGTATATTCTGCATGTAGCTTCCTTAATGGAGAAAAAAATCCTAATAAATTTCAAATTTATTTGAATTTCAGTGCTCAAAGCAAAATTATTCACAATAGTCAAAAGGTAGACACCACTCAAACATCTATCGATGGATAAACAAAATGTGGAATATTATTCAGCCTTACAAAGGAAGGAAATTCTGACACATACAACGTGCATGAACCTGGAGGACATTATGCTAAGTGCAATAAGACATTCGCAAAAGGACAAATACTGGATGATTCCACTTATATGGGGCACCTAGAGTAGTCAAATTCATAGAGACAGAAAGTAGAATGGTGGTTGCCAGGGGGCGGAGGGTGGAGGGAATGGGGCTTTATTGTTTAATGAGTACAGAGTTTCAGTATGAAATGATAAAAATAAGTCTGGGGCTTCCCTGGTGGCGCAGTGGTTGAGAGTCCGCCTGCCGATGCAGGGGACACGGGTTCGTGCCCCGGTCTGGGAAGCTCCCACATGCAGCGGAGCGGCTGGGCCCGTGAGCCATGGCCGCTGAGCCTGCGCGTCCGGAGCCTGTGCTCCGCAACAGGAGAGGCCACAACACTGAGAGGCCCGTGTACCGCAAAAAAAAAAAAAAACGAAAAATAATTCTGGAGATGGATGGTGGTGATGGTTGAGTGAATGTACTTAACGCTGCTGAACTACACACTTAAAAATAGTTACGATGATAAAATTTATGCTAAATTTGTGATAAAAATTTTATATTTTACCACAATAAAGAAAACCCAAGAAACTAAAGACAAATATAAAGGAAACCTAATGCTTAAATTCTAATTACCATGTGACTCAGCTCATTGGGACCCATGTCCTTTAGGCAAATCTCCATTAAAAGCCCTCATGGTCCACACTGGGCTCTGCCCCCATCCCCGTTAGGAATGCAATGGGAAGCAAAGGAGACCCCATTCCTGATTACAATCGGGGGGTGCTCTAATGAGGCTGTAAAAGCCCAAAGGAGGAGTAGTCAGGGATGCCTTCCTGGAAGAGGTGACATCTCATCTGAGACTGGTAGGAGACAGCCAAGCAGAGGAGGAGGTTGGAGCCAGGAGAGGGAACAGCATGTGCAAAGGCCCAAAGGTACGGGAGAAACACAGTCATATAGCGCGAGCCTGTTCACTTATTCTCCTTGGGGCAACATGGGGCTATCTTGGTGAAAAGTCTGAGTGGCACAACTTTCGAAAAACCATGCACTTTTGTTGAGTCAGAGACGCGTTGGAGGGTACAAAACACTGGTCCGAGAGTCAGAACTGGGTGATTTTAGTCAAGATGATCACAGATCCTGGTTTACCTGGGACAGAACGCGTTCACTCTCAAAAGTGCCCAGGTTTGGACAATAAATTATTCCATCATCCTACATTTTTTTTTAAACTGTGGTAGAAACCACATAACATGAAATTCATAATTTCAACCATTTCAAAGCGTGAAAGCAGTGTCATTTTGTAAATTCACGGTATTGTGCAACCATCGCCACTATCTACTTCCAAAACATTTTCATCACCCCAAAGGAAATCCCATACCCAAGAAGCAGCCACTCCCTCTTCTCCCCTTCCCCAGCCTCTGGCAACCACTACTCTGCTTTCTGTCTCTAAGGAGTTGCCATTTCTGGATATTTCAAAGGAATGGAATCACCCAATATGTCTCTCACCCTAGTTTTGGTCTCAGTTCCTCCACAAACTTGCAATGAGAGCTTGGACAAGTCCCTGCCAGATTCTGTGACTGTGGTTTGGCTCAACCCCAGGACTTATCAGGTTTGCATTATGCAACTTTTCTCTGCCCCTGGCTCATCCCCCGTGAAACCCAGCTCTCTGAGATTCTGAGATGACTGTTCTACATCCCCTGGTCCCCCACGATTCCTTCTGAACAACTGGTGCTCAATAAAGGATTGTTAAGGGACTCAATAAAATTCTCATTCAGTGTTGACGGAAGTAGTGAGAGCTAAGTTTCCTACTCAATGTGTGTGATTCTGTAAGAACTGCCTTAATTAGTACAGCCTTGACTTCTGTGTCAATCTCAAGTTGTAATGAATTAGAATTCAGGGCATCTGACCTTTCAGACTCTGGAATACAGAGGAACAGTTTGAGGGGGCTTTTTCCCAACTGGCCCCGTACCACAAGATATGGGTGGTACACATTCACACTCACACAAAGGGTCCTGTGGTGTATATCAATAGAAAGAGTTTGGGAAATGCGAGCTCAACAGCGTGTAAACTATTGTCCTTCCCACAAGACTTTTCAGAGCCCCTGGTGAGCTAATTGGCATCTTAGACACTCCAAAGCATAATCCAAACTGCCTCACCCCAATACCGCTTGTCCAGGTGCAACTGCTGATTTGGAGAAAGAATGTTACAAGTGGCCTTTATGCCTTTACTTAAACATCCGCCTTTTCAACTTTCATTGGCCTGTTCCTTCCTACTATTTGTGCTATTTCTGGACTGGCTACAGCACTCACCAAAACCATTAAGCAAGCAGCTTTTTTGGGTTTGTTTGTTTTTCTTGGGATCAAGGATGGGCAAACTACAGTCTGTAGGCCACATCTGGCCCACTGCCTGTTCTTGTAAATAAAGTTTTATTGGAAGACAGACACACCCATTAATTTACATGTTATCGATGGCTTCTTCCAAGGTATGAAGACAGACTGGAGTGGTTGCCACAGAGGCCGTATGGCCCAGAAAGCCTAAAATATTTACTTTCTAGCCCTTTACAGAGTTTGTGACCCCTGCTCTAGATTGTAGAGAACTCAGTCCCCTGAGAGACTGGACTCCCCCAAGGATATGACATCCCCCCTATAAGTTATCTAAAGCTCTCACGCTATTCTGGCAGAGACCTACGTCTTCACGAGGTCTCTTCAGGTTCTCCACATAGTAATTGCAGAAAAATTCAAAAATATAAATGAGCAAAATGTTTTTAATAATCCTATATCCCACCACCCAGAGCCAACAGCCATTACTAGCATTCTGATGTCCATCCATCTGGCCATTTCCAATATAAGTGGGAACTTTTTGTCAAAACTAAAATGCAATCAGGTCATGTGTGCTGTTTAGGAACTTGCTTTGTTTTGTTTAATTTCAAAATACGTCATAAATACCTTTCACATCAATAGCTACACAATTCTACAGCTGTTTCTCATGCTTTGCAGTATCCCATTACATGGATATCTCATCATTATATCGAATCCATCCTCCACTATTGTATCCTTAGGTTGTTTCCAATCTCTGACTATTAAAACCAACACTTCAATGAACACCCACGTGCAATGACTTTCCCAAGGTAAATGTCGCCTACAAGTGGGCTGGCTGGTTCCAAGGGTGTACACTTTTTTGGATATATGCAGAATGGAGCATACATCCATGTGTTTCCCTTCACACCTAAGGGAAACATGTCCCATGCTAACTTGAGTCAAAGCTTAGGAGGCCAGGGTTCTTAACCTCTGCCCTGGGGCAGACCCAGTAAAGATGAGAAATAAACCAGGGCCCCAGGGCTGACTGTGCCATCACTGGCAGCTTTACTGGGTCTCACTTATGGCCGGACCATCATCACGCACTTGACTGTAAGATTTGCAAGGGCAATTAGAACGGCTCACAGGGAGAGGTGAGTCTGGGCCCAGCCCAGAGGCTGTGTCCCGCCTGGCGTTGGAAGGGTAGGCAGGAAGAAAGCCCTGCCCCAGAAATGACGTTCACAGCAGAGGAAATTCAACCTCAGAGCTCAGTTCAACACGACACACAGATCAATGCTGGACTCAGAAAAATCTGAGTATAACATGCTCTCTCCTTAGGGAGCCTGAGAGGCGCATATTGCATTTCAGAAAAATAAATAAATAATTCCCTCCGAGCACAGATAGGTTTCTGGAGGAATTAGCTTATTTTGGCCCAAGAGCTGCCTTATGTTCAAACTCAAACCCTGGGAAGGTCTGATCATGTGTTCCCCAGCTCCAAAATAAATGTCTCCCACTGTCCATTGCCTTGGACAAGGTATTCAAGACCCCCCCCCACCAACCCACCCACAGGCCAAAACTAACCAACATTGTCTGTACTACAGGCCCTGCCTCCACTCCCAGATTCCCAAAGGTACCCCACGACCTGAGTATCTTTTTCACTTATTTCTTCTCCGTGGAGAGCCCTTTACCCACAGCACAATTTCCATTTGCCCAAATCCCACTCATGCTTTTACAGCAGACTAAGGGACACCTCTTCCAGGAAGCCTGCGCTGACTTCCTAAGCCAAAGTGTCTTCCAACCTTCTTTGGCTATTTACCTGATCATCATGCCTTGTATCAGAGATAAGCCTGACAGTCTCCCCGCTGCAAGATTTACAGATCCCTCCTGAGCCCACCCAGGACACAGACCCCTCCGGCTCTGGGTTCCCCTTCCCAGAACCTACCTGATGCCTGGCACGGGAAAGGCAGAATAGGAGAGTGCTGGGTTCCCCAGCGGTGGGAGGCAGCCCATGCGGGACACAAGATGGTCTTTGGTAACACTTAGGGTGCTTTGACACCCAGGCACAGCATGAAGCTTCTGTGAATGACATTCTGTGCAAACTGTTTCCTTTCTGATTCTCATGGGTGCCTTCTCATGCAGTTCCTGAGCCCATCTCTGCTTGGTGCCACCATGACTTTAACACCTACACTACCTGCTAATCTCCCAGGTTTAAGAAAGAAGACACAGCTCCAAGCTCAGACCACCAGCTGCAGCAGCAGATCTTAAAATATAATTTTATTTTCATTGTATTTAATTTTACTGTTGTTTTCAATTTAAGACAAGTGACACTGGTTTGCTATTTACAGTAAGATGTTTGTAATGGTTCCTTTAAAATTTTATTTAACTTTCGGAAAAGTGAAAGTTTAAAAATAAAATGATGATGATACAGGGGTTAGGTACAAATGGCAAAAGCCCATGTGACAGGGGCTTCCCTGGTAGCACAGTGGTTAAGAATCGCCTGCCAAGACAGGGGACACGGGTTCGAGCCCTGGTCCAGGAAGATCCCACAAGCCATGGAGCAACTAAGCCCGTGAGCCACAACTACTGAGCCTGCGTTCTAGAGCCCGTGAGCCACAACAACTGAAGTCCACACACCTAGAGCCCGTGCTCTGCAACAAGAGAAGCAACCGCAATGAGAAGCCCACACACCACAACAAAGAGCAGCCCCCGCTCGCCACAACTAAAGAAAGCCCCCACGCAGCAACAAAGACCCAACGCAGCCAAAAATCAATCAATTAATTAATTAATTAATTATTTTTTAAAAAGCCCATGTGACTGGAATTCACCGGTAAAGTGGAAAGATCATGGCATTGGAGTCAAAAACAGGCAGATGCAGCTTGTGGTGCTCCTTCCCCATTTTCCTGCCTGGAACAAAGATGTGATGCCTGGAACCAAGGCAACCATTTTGGGACCATGGGATCACAAGTGATACTTTAAGGATAGTGACATGGAAAAGACCTTGATGACATAGCTGAGCTACTAAACTAACTGAACCGTTCTCCTCTGGATTTTTGTTGTTGTTATTGTTATGTGAAAAATAACAATGTACTATTTAAGCCATTGTTAAGGTTTCTGTTACATGAAGGCAAAAGCATTCCTAATGGACACAGGGAGTTTGGGTACAAATTTGTTAAGTGGACAAATGTCTTCTAAGTAAACACAGTGAATGTAGTAGTGCTTTTATTTATTTATTTATTTATTTTTTGCGGTACGCGGGCCTCTCACCACTGTGGCCTCTCCCGTCGCGGAGCACAGGCTCCGGACGTGCAGGCTCAGTGGCCACGGCTCACGGGCCCAGCCGCTCCGCGGCATGTGGGATCTTCCCGGACCGGGGCACGAACCTGTGTCCCCTGCATTGGCAGGTAGACTCTCAACCACTGTGCCACCAGGGAAGCCCTGTAGTAGTGCTTTTGACAAGCCACTTCACCCCTGAAAGCTCAGTTTCTTCATGGGTAAATTAAGTTCAGTGATACCTACCTCAAAGGATTCCGAGGATTAAAGGAGATGGTGCATGTGAAACACCATCAGTATACTTGGCACATACATAGTAGGTTTCTGCAAATGCATGATAAATAAATGAGCAAATAAACAAAAAGAACATGAAGCCTGATGGAGGGACGTGTGGGTTGGTGGGAGTTTTTTAGCTAGATTTAAAGGAATAGCTCTCTGATGAAGGAATTTGGGAGAGATAGTGATTCAGGGACTGGGTAAGTGGATACTTTTCTCAAGGCTGGTCTAAGATCCAATACCAGCCTGTCATCTACACAAGCCTTGATTAAAATCAGGCGGAAGCACCGAAGAATGTAGACACCAAAGAGCATCCCTCCCAAAACCAGGTGCAAGGGAAGCCTGAAAGGATGGTCAAGACGAAGTAGTGTCCCAGGGATGTAAACAGTCCCAGGTCCATCCCCGGCTGCTGCACCCACCCCACTCCACCCCCACCAGCCGTTCTCATCGGGGCTCCGCCCATGGCAGTGAACCTGCAGTGACGGCTGACATGTCCTCTCCTGGCTTTCCCAGGAGGGTCACTGTGCCTCCGATACCCTTCAGGCAACCAATGACTCTTCCTCCTCGTCCTCTGGGACCAGCTTCCCAGCTCCCCTGTAAACCTGTCAGGGCCTGGCGCTGCCAGCCTCGGGGCACGACAGACAGGCCCTCCTGGCACAGAACCCAGGCCTCAGTGGAGCTGAAGAAATATACCTGGCCCGGCTGCCAAAAAGAGAACCCAATGAACAATCCCAAGTTTATTCAATTGCTTTGTCCTGCAACCTATTAAGTGCTGGGCTCTGGGAAAGCTTGGCGTTAATAATTACCATCATCAGATCACTAACACTGATTGGGCGCTCATTTTGTGAGTTAAATGAATTTCCCCACTTAATCCACCTTCTGGGGTGGGTCGCATGATTAGGCCCACTTGATGGACGAGGACAACGATACCAAGGGAAGTTTAGCAATTTGCCCATGGGGTGGAGCTGGGATTTGAACTCAGGCAGCCTCCCTCCCAATCCCACCCAGTTCAATCCCACCCAGTTCATCCTGCAGCAGCCAACAGTTGCTGGGTTAAGTGCTGGCATCCCCTCCCCTCCCCACGCCACGCCCCCACCCACCTCCACCCCTCCCCCTGTGCTGGGCCCTGTTAATCTCTTCAATGACCTTCTGGGGCTGATGTTATTATTATCCCCATTCTATAGATAGGTAAACTGAGGTTTCAAAAGGCAAAATGATTGGCTGAGGTCAACTGCTTAGTAAGTTAGCAGATCTGGGATTCCACTCAGGCGTTTGACTCCACAGTGTATACACTTTGCCATTTTGTCCCTCACGGGACCTGTCTAGCTCAGACTGGGTTTTCAGGCAAGTTTTGGGGCAAAACATCCTTGTGCTCAAAGCACAGTCTAGCTGGGGAGGCAGACACAGCTGCAGACATGGCCACAAACAGTGACCACAGCAGGGAGGTGAGACTGAGGCCCTCGGGAGGAAGGGCTTAGAGTAGACAGAATAATGCCCCCCAACGATGTCCACGTCCTGATCCCCAAAACTTGTGACTCTGTTATCTTTGCAGATGTGACCAAGCGAAGTCTCTTGAGATAGGAAAATTATCCTGGATTAGCTGGGTGGGCCCGACGTCATCACAAGGTTCCTTATGGAAGAGAGGCAAGTGGGTCAGAGTCAGAGAGAGAAAATGTGATGAAGGGAACAGGGATTAGAGCCATGCGGGGCCACAAGCCAAGGGATGCAGCAACCTCTGGAAACTGGAAAAGGCAGGGAAATGGATGCTCCCCTAGAGCCTCTGCAAGGAACACACCCCAGCCGACCTTCACTAGACTTCTGACCTCCAGAACTATAAGGTAATAAACTTGCATTGTTGAAGCCAGTAAATTGTGGTAATTTGTTACAGCAGCAATAGGAAACTCATACAGAGCTTAAGTTGGTTGGGGAGAAAGGAAAGGGAGGACTGTCTGGAGGAGGCGGCACGGAGCTGAATGGCTACCTAAATAACCCCAAAGCTCAAGCCTCTGTGAAGTCCTTTGGGTTAGCCCCACCAGAGCCACCAAAATTCTTAACCCCCCATTCCTGCTTGTTTGGACCTTGACAGTATCAAATCCTACAAGGTAGGTCCTGGCACTGCACTTTTCCATGCAGCTACTAAAATTTAAATGTCAACTGATTAAAATTAAATACAATTTTAAATTCAGTGCCTCGGTCATGCCAGCCCCATTTGAAGGGCTCATCAGGCACGGGAGGCTGGGTGCCTTACTGGGCAGTGCAGAAAGTTCTATTGGACCGCGCTGTACATTCCCAATACACAGATGTGAAACTGAGGCTCAGAGTCACAGGGGCAGGAAGGGACAAGCTGGCACTCAGTCCCCGGATCTTCTAATTTAATCCTCAGCCTTCTTAACATGGAGGAGGCCTGGGCCACAGGGCTGGCTGCCTCAACCCCAGGCCCAACCTTATTTAACTGAACCATGAATTATTCACCCACTGTCAGGAGTCATGACCTTTAGCATCACCGAGAACTGTTTATTTTGACCTCTTTCTCTCTCTGCCTTAAACGCAGGGTGAGAGGCGAGGGAGGCAGAGGAGAGGCCTCGGTTAATGAAAGGTTCTGGTTAACAGCAGTTCCAGCCATTCATTACGGGCACAGAGCACTTGTAGTTTAAAGCTAGGAGTGTCACATGTTTGAGAGATCAGCCAGTGTCCCTTTGACCCCCTGATCCATCATCTTTATCAACTGGCATACAGCGCTAAGAAAACCTCTATCTACAGGGCCAGAATGACACCATCAACACACAAGGCTAACATGGTTCAATTTCTAGGGTAACCTTTGCCACTTACAAGGATATAAGGGGCTCCTTGCCCAACAGAGGCAGTTACAAAGAGTTTCAGGGTGGCAGGGGGGAATACAATTAAAAATAAATTTTAAATTCATTCCCTGGCGGTGGCAGGCAGGGAAATGGGTGAATTGAGGGCCAGAAATGGGAGGGAGATTTCTCACTGTCTGCACTCTGGTAACTTTGCATTTTGAGCCTCGTGAATGTATTACCTGGCCAAATAAATAAGTAAAAGTTAAACTGTAAAACGTTTAGGTAAGATATGGACCATGGGGATCCCATTTCTTGTTTTATATAGATGCACATGGATGGGTATATAAATATGAATACAAGGATGCTTACAGAAAGTGTTAGAAGAATATATAAGAAATGTTCAGAGAGGGTGACTCTAAGTGGGAGGGAGATGAGACTACAGGGGATTTTAATCTATTTTTATTTTTTTGCTTATTTATAATTTCTTAACTTTATACAATACTAATCACAACAAAAACAGTTTCTATTTATTGAATGTGTAGCCAGTTTCCAGGTGAAACACTTTACAGGCAAAGCTTCACTTCTCCCGGCAACCTCTGAGGCAGGTACTAGTGTTTTACTCCCATTTTATAGATGAGGAAACTGAGGCTCAGAGACACCAAGACCACGAAGCCCACCGTCTGGACTCCTTTGCTGTGCTGACTTCTGATCAAATAAATGTGCTCATGATAGAAAAAAAAGAAACGTTTTAAAAATGCTAGGTACGTGGACTTCCCTAGTGGCACAGTGGTTAAGAATCCGTCTGCCAATGCTGGGGACACGGGTTCGAGCCCTGGTCTGGGAAAATCCCACATGCCGTGGAGCAACTAAGCCCGTGCGCTACTACTACTGAGCCTGCACTCTAGAGCCCGCAAACCACAACTACTGAGCCCTCGTGCCACAACTACTGAAGCCCACGCGCCTAGAGCCCTGCTCCGCAACAAGAGAAGCCACCGTAACGAGAAGCCCGTGCACCGCAAGGAAGACCCAATGCCGCCAAAAATTAATAAATAAAATAAACAAATTAAAAGAGAAATGCTAGGTACGTGAAAGCACAAAGTGAAACAGACTAAATTTCTGAATATAATACGAATGTCAGAGAGCCCAAGCCTTTCTCGAGAAGGGTGCATCAGACACCTCAGGTGTCCTGCCTTACGCTCTCAGCACCCACCCCGGGATGCAGAAGGCTGCCTACTGAAGATGCCTGCAACTCTCTGGCTTGGTTTCTGGCCATGGGAGCACAGGCCAGAAGTGCCAGTTGGGCAGTGCCCCATGCGCAGCCCTCCACCATAGACAGATGGCAACTGGTGTATCAATACCCCAGCTCCTTCCCACTCTGGGGGAAGACTCTGAGGTGCACATTATGCCCTGTCTCCATGACACACCCTCTATTAGCTCCTTGCCTTCCCTCTCTCACCTTCACACTCGCCTCACAGTGCTTCCTGTGAGGTAAAACAGTACAGCTTCTAGAAGGAAACATGGGAAAAACTGATCTTAAATAAAATGAAGGAAAACTTCTGTTCATCAGAAGACACCATGGAGACAATGAAAAGGCAAGACATGGACTGGGATAAAATATTATGTATACAAATGGTATGATATATAGTATTTCATCTATGTTTATAAATATAATTTAAAATATTATATCATATTTATACATGTGCACATGTGTATACACACAGACATATATACTTCACAAAGGACTCTATCCAGAATACATAAAGAACTCTAAACCAATACGAAAAAGACAATCTGGCTTATTGTTTGCTTTTTTTTTAAGGACAAGAGACTTGAATGGGCACTGCGCACACACAGAAAAAAATCTCCAAATGAGCAATAAGCACATGAAAAGATGCTCAACTTCACTGGTCATCCAGAAAACAAATTAAAATCACAATGAGATACTACCGGACATCTACCACAATGGCCAAAGCAACAGACTGACATGTTGACCGGGGGGAAGTGGAACCGTTTTTACACTGGCACACTTTAGAAAACTGTTGGGCAGAACCTACTCAAGCTGACCTGCATCTAACTTACGACCCAGCAATTCCTCTCCTGAGTATTTACCCGAAAGAAATGAGTGCTCAGGTCCACAAGAGACGTGTACACGAATGTCCACAGTAGCTTCATTCGTCATAGCCAAAACCTAGAAACCACCTAAGTGTCCACCCACGGTAGCCTGGATAAATCGCAGCATATTCATATGATGGGATATAATGCAGCAATGAAAAAAACCAAACTATGGCAACATGCAAACACGCGGATAAATTCATAGACATTACGATAAGCAAAACAAGCGGGACCCAAAAGCACTCGTACAGTAAAATTGCACTAACACGAAGTTCAGGAAATAGGCAAAACTAGCCAATGGTGATAGAAGGTAGGTCAATTTGGGGAGTATTGACTAGGATGGGTATAATGAAGCTTTCTAGGGGCCTAGAAATGTTCTATATCTTGATATGAGTGGTGGTTACGTGCTGTGTTCATATGCAAATGTGTGTCCAGTTTACACGTAAGATTCGTGTACTTTACTGTAAGTTATGCCTGAGAAAACAAGCCCTCAAACTTCCAATGGCCTCCAGGTGCTTACGAAATGAAGCCATGCCCTTCACCACAGCCCTGCCTGATGTGCCTCCCACATACCCCAGGACCTCATCTCCTACCAAGTGCCCCCTCCCATTCCCCCAGCTCCACCCAGCCTGGAGATCTCAGTTTGCTTTGGCCTGGAGGGAGTCAGGATCTGTAAGAATTCCACCCTCAGATGGGAAAGAGACCTGCAAGGAAATGCCGGTCATTTCTGTTTCTCCCGGGTGATGTCAGTACCCATGTGCGTTCATGCAGCAACAGCTCTCTGATGAAATGCTTCTCCTCCAGGAAGCCTTCCCAGACCTCTGCTCCCACCCCAGGTAGGCTTTCATCCCCACAGCTCTCTGCTTCTTTGTGACACTGATCCTACTGTTTTAAGTCTGTTGAATTGATTGTCTTACCCCCTGAGGGCTGAGACCCTCTCTGTCCTGTTCCCTCCCCTGTCTCATCATCAGAGCCTAGCAAGTCACCTGGCACATAATAGGTAAACAATAAACATTTGCTGAAACAAATGAATGTCTGAAGGAGAAAATGAGTCATTTGATGGAGGTTAAAAATGGGGTGGGCCGGGCTTCCCTGGTGGTGCAGTGGTTGGGAGTCCGCCTGCCGATGCAGGGGACTCGGGTTCGTGCCCCGGTCCGGGAAGATCCCACATGCCGTGGAGCGGCTGGGCCCATGAGCCATGGCCGCTGAGCCTGCGCGTCCGGAGCCTGTGCTCTGCAACGGGAGAGGCCACAACAGTGAGAGGCCCGCGTACCACAAAAAAAAAAAAAAAAAAAAAAGGGATGGGGCCAAGATGATTCTGCGCAACTCCCTCCAGGTATAGAAGGTGAAATCTGGGCCCAGAGAGGATAAGTGACTTGCCTAAGGTCACACAGCCAATTAGGGACAAATGTAGCATAGAACCACCAGGAGAAACTGTTGCCTTCTCCCTCCACCAGATCCCTTTCCCTGGTGCTGCAGCCTCCCCGCAGCTGCTATGAGGGTTGTCTGTTCACAGATACATACTTTTCCAGGAGAGCTGTCCTCCAAAAGGCCAAGACCTCCAACCCTCCCTGCAAACCCCCTACCAACCAGGGCATCCATAGCCAGTGACTAACATATATGGGATACAAAAGGCCACTTACCCTTGCATCAAGGCAGGATTCATTCTGTGGCTCCAGAGCCCCCCAGTGGTTCAGGCTGAAGCTAAACTTGGGTGAGACCACATCCCTTCCCCTGCCTGCTCCTCTTTCCCTCACTCCCCCACTCCTGAGAGCACCCCTCCCCCATCCAATCAATGCTTCCCGTCTCAAGCTTGGTTCTCGGGAACCAAACCCTACCTAAGACAGACTCCAGGGTCTCCACTGGCCTGGACTCTGGGACAATGCACTGCCTCCCACTGGTAAGTCTAACGTGAATGACAATGACAGACTGAGGATGGACCAGGAGCCCAGCTGTAAGGGGAGGGAATGTCCACAGTGTGTGTGTGTGTGTGTGTGTGTGTGTGTGTGTGTGTGTGTGTGTG